>NW_021620926.1:2963932-2998375 GCF_004785775.1 Grammomys surdaster
ATATATATATATATATATATATATATATATATATATATATATATATATATATATGTATTTCATGAGGAGCAGTATAAATTAAATATTGCAAGGAGCCATTCAGCATCTTAGAATACCATGCAAGTGATATTTGAATTATGCAGTATTTTTACTATTGTACAAAAGTTCTATCGCTTTTTTATTTTTTACTAAAGAGATGAGAAATGAGATGCCCTTCCCTTGCCTTTTAGAAAAAAACTAAAACTTGTTCATGGAGCCCCTGTGCTTTTTAAGAAGGGTGTGGAGGTCTCATATATCATGGGAGCATATACAGAAGCAGACAAGGACACACAGAGGAACGAAACATGTTAATGTGTGTCCATATGTTTATTTTTAAAAGAAGTGTAGGGGTACCTCTTTTGATTTCAATCCTTTTTTTGTTTCTGACCATGGAAGGTTTGTTTGACATTTTATACTTAAAATGTTGGAGTCAGTGTTCTTAGAGAACACATTTCTTTTCCTCTCGCATCACCTCGCATCAGTGTGTGGCCTGTTACTGGTAAGAAATCAAAGAAGAGATTGAAGCCACTAGGGGTTGAGATGAGTTTTCCAAGTCTTTTGGACATCTTCCCATATAAGAACTTCAAGGACTCCTGATAAAATGGACTTTTTCAAATTCTTATGTACTTCCAAAAGATTCTTTTTCTCACCTTCATAACTCATTTCGGAAGAAGATCATATGTATGCTTCGTCTGAGGACTTTGTGACTTATTTCCAGGTGTTGTTCACTTTATCACTCCTTGTGGCCTGAAAACAAGTGACAAACACTGGCCTATGAGATCTCTTCTGCATGGAAGTAGGCAAGCTATCAACATTTTCTTGTAGACCTCAGTAAAAATTTGGCCTCTATACCACTGCGATTGTAATGTATCCAGTAAGTAGGATGCCAGAGGGAGCAAGAGTTGAAAACTAAGTAGATTCCCACCATTAATCATCAATAATTTCATTGAGCACATAGAACTTCAAGAAGATGAATATTATCTATCAACTTATCACATCCCGATATAACACAGGATTTCCTCCATGTGCTCAATGTACTCAATCATTTATCATCTTTACTTGCCTTTATAATTCCTTTCGATCTCTATAGTGACCAATTACTTATTTTTATGTGTAAATCATCTCTGTGTAGTTCCCAGGTCAGTAAGTAGCATGCAGTTAAAATGAACATGCTGTTGTGTCCATTGTTAGAGATGATTGCTGGAGAGCTTCATGAAATAATGTAGAAACGAGAAAGCTGCATCTGACATGGACGTCCATTATTTCATTGTATATACAATTATTTGTATATACAATTATTGTATAGACATATATACATTATTCCAATGTATATGCGTCTATACAATAGCCCACATCCTCATTCAGCTTCATAAGAGCTTCAGTGTCTGATACCAAAGTATGCTTTTATTTATTTATCCTTTGTTATTTATCCTTTTCCATATCTTCCAATTTTTTACCTTAATTTAAATGTTTGCAACTTCCTCAACATTTTCAGTCTCATGGTTTATGTACTTCTAACTCTCCTTCTATGCTAACTCTCTAGCACATTAATAAATACTCTGGATAATCAAACTACAAACAAAAGGGTTGCTTTGGGTCAGTTTTGGAAAGTTCTGTCCATAGCCAGTTTGCCTCATTGCTTATAGCTGTTGGGTAAAACATCCTGCTGAAAAAATTAGAATAAAGATATTGAATTCATGACCAGAAAGAGACAGTGAGAGGGAACCCCAAGAACTCCAGGACCTCTTCAAGTATGCACTCTCAGAAACTGGCAGATATTCCCCAAGTCTTCAGTGTTCACTAATTCCTCATTCAGAAGAAATCCTTATGAGTATTCTGATTTTCTCCACATTGTTCTCAACATATTTATTTGAAATATCCTTGGTTTTGTTGTTTTCCTATCCTCTAGGAATAGAACAAATGAGCTCATGCAAAGAGTTGATATCACAGGATCCCACATATCCTCATGTTCAAACGTGTAACAATTTCAGTAAGTGCAGCAGAGAATAAAGTCAACCCGGGAAATTGAAGGCTCCTGTTTATCCAGTTGTCTTTCCTTCTGTGTTTTCTTTCTTCTGTAGAAATTTGCTCACTAGCTGTTGCCTCTCCTTAAAGCCTTTTTGTAAAATACCACTGCAGAGAAACAGTAGGTGGTGTGTTGTTCTTAACTAGCCTCTCTCATTGTCATTTCTTTGAGCATGCTAGGACACCTACATGGAATTTTAAATACTCAATACATAAAGTGAACTCTTAACACTGATTTTATTTTAAATTCCAGACTTCTTACTTGATATTTTTCTGTATTGGTTTGTCTTTTAAATTATTTGTTTCTTCATTTTTTGATAGGACTGATCTTGAACTTACAAAGCAATCAATGACAGCCTTGACTCCGGACTTTCCTGTTTCGATCTCCCTGATGGTGGAACCACAGGCATGCACCAACACACTCAGGTTTATTTTTATTACCCTTTTAAACTCTGTATCGAAAACACAATTTGTCCTTTTACTTATCAGACTTACTAAGCTATATTTCATCTGTCTTGATGAATTGAAATTTAGCTAGTTCCTCAAGCTAAAAATCCATGTTGATATTGATTCTTTTGTTTCTCTTTCCCGTTCATGAATAACAAGCAACAATAACTCTAACCTGAACACTGTCTAACATGCCTTCTACTTCCCATCAGTCTCACTTAGAATCACTTTACATCCTCAGTCTAACAACTACACAGCCTACTTACGGGAGTCCCTGTTCACCGTTTCAATATGTTCAAATTCTTTCCTTTATGCTTTCCCTGGTTTATACTGATCTTTAATATTTGATGCCTAATCTTTCTTTACAATCTCTTCTCAGTTTACTATCTTTGACCCTCAAAACTTTGGTCAGCTAATTATCTCCAAGTCTTTTGAATTTGTCAAGTTTTTTTTCAGTGATCCTAATACCTGCAGCTTCCTGCCTTTGTTCATTGAATCTTCCTATTCCTTCTACCACTTGCTTATTTCCGTTCTTCAGTTCACAGGATGGCACTGCTCAGATGAGATGCCATGTTGCATTCAGACTCATTTGCAGCCCCTCTGCCTAACTTTTATATTCTCTGTAAATAAACTCCACTCTCCCTCTCATAATTCCTAAAAGCAACTACATGTTATTCAACAAATATTGTTTACACATATTATTGATAACAGACACCATGTTTTCCATCTCTTCGTCTTCTTCCATTTACAGGGTTTTACATTTATCTCAGGTTGACCTCAGCCTATGGTCTCCTATGCTCTTGGATTACAGGCATGTGTCAATAGGTCTAGTTGAGAAACATCTTATATAACACTTCTTCAACGTTGTATAGAGATTGGAACTTAAGGTAGCTGACATGAGTGGTTACTTGAGTTAGCATAGGTGTGGAGAGAGCTGAATATTTGAAAATTATACACAGTGACTGTAGCTTTTTGAAACAGTTGTTTCAAAATGAGTTATTTCATAGTGAAAGTATCCATATTTTTGTTTATTTCTTCCCTATAACAGCTAGTAGTTTCTAGTTATAAATGAATAGTGTTTCGAATGAGTGGATTATAAAATTTGTGATTCATTTTCTCTAGGGCAAAACAAGATTTTGTGAATGTAGTTAGGAGTCACCTACTTACCTTAAGTTCCAATTCTCATTCTTGTTACTTTTTAGTATTTACTCCTTTAAAACATTTCTTGGAAGACTAATAATAATTTACTTGTCTATCTGTTTCTGTTAATAGAAGAATATTACAATTCAGCTACATATTGTAATATCAATAAACTGTTTTGAATTGAAAATGAGATTCCTTTGAGTACTAGTAATGATCTATGACAGAGGATTCCTCTCATTGAAACTTTTCCTGCACCAGTATTACAGAAGTAACTATTTTTCATTTCATAAAAAGAATTAAAGTTAGTGTCAATTAAGTGTTATACACCAGAATTATGGGGAGGTGGAAAGACAGCACATTGATTAAGAGCACTTGCTGCTCTTGTAGTGGTTCTGAGTTCAGTTTCTGTCACCAATGACAGGCAACTGACAACCCCCTCTAACTCCAGCTTTAAGGAATTTTATATTCTCTTTTGGTCTCTGAAGGTACTGTGCTCAAATCAAAAAGACACCCACATAGGCACAATATAACAAATAACTAAAATTAGAATGAAAAACCTAAAGACTATGCATCAGAAATGTGTAATTCAAAGTTTTAATGTCATATTATCTTTCTATAATTTTTCTTACAGTCTAGTATAGAGCTCATCTTAAATATTTGAAAATTAAGTAATTAAACATGACATTCATTTTCAAATATATGCTGAAGCTATCATTTATCTCTTTATATCTTTCCCTCTCTCTTATAGTATATATGTCTATCATCTGTCTTTCTATTTAACGTATTTATAAACATCTTAAGTATAGAGATAGGTAGAAGCATAGATAAAAATATGGAAAGATATACCAGACAATTTGCTTAAAAATTTCAAATGCTTGCCTTTTTGCTTCTAAAAATATGATGACTTTGTTTTAGTAAAAGAGTGTAGCAGTGTACTGTCAGTGTAGAAATGCTTAAGAAGACCCTCCCTACAGTATTTACTCTATGATGACAGAAAAGTGAATGCATGCTCATAATGATAAAAACAAAGTCATAACTCTGGTTGCATTTATCACCTTGATTTGGCAAGCGATCACTTTAGAAAGATATCTCAGTTTCAAGTTGAAATGAAAACTGAGAAATTGGCAATTGAAAAACCATGATTTTAGACAAGAGAACTATAGTCTGCCTTTACTGTACATCTTCAAACGGAAGCTAGGTATCTGAGATTTATTAAACCAAAGCAAAACTATTAAGTGTATGGGCCTTGCAAGATATGACAGTGTTCACAGTCATCAGAACTTAGATATAATTGATGTTTTAGTGAGTGTTAGTGTGCAGTTTGTTTTTGTTTTTGTTTTCTTTTCTTTTATCCCCTCTAATTCTGTCTAAGGTTAGTCTCTATATAGGATTGTTGCATGTGCTACAAATTTTATATTCCCAAGTTTTTTTTCTTGGACTTAGAGAGTTGCATCAGCTGCAATCACCTCTCTTACAGACAAGCAAAGCCAAGGTGATGAGCTCCATGCTGACTAAGCTGCAGGAAATGTTCCCAGTTTGGCCTCTTGATAGCCACATCATAGTGACATCTCTGTCAAATACTCTGTAAATAACTGTGTGAGCATCCTACTGGGTACTGCCAGTGATATCAGAAGATGAACATGGCAAAATTTAAACTAATAGAGTTGTTTTGGGTTTAAGCCAGTATAAATCTGTGGACTTATATATTCAAAAGCTAAACTTACTATTGTCATCCTACTGAAATGAAATTCCCTGCTTCTTGAAGTATCTTAATATCAGATTCCAAATGCAGCCACATAGCATATACCTACATACCTTACACTACTTTACATTCTGCCATTCTGGATTTTTTAATCTCCCTTTCTCTCTCTCAATCTCTCTCCCTCCCTCCCTCCCTCCCTCTCTCTCTCTCTCTCTCTCTCTCTCTCTCTCTCTCTCTCTCTCTCTGTGTGTGTATATGTGTGTGTCTGTGTGATTAAGTGTCTGTTGATGCACACCATATGTTTGAAGGTCAGAAGACAACTCTCTGAAGTTAACTTTTTCCTCCCACTGTTATAGAGTTTTCAGAGATTGAACCTAATTCACAGCAAGTATTACACAGCAAGCACCTTTACCTACTGAGCCATTTTGCTGACCCCTACTGTCATAGTTTTAATAGATCTCTTTTAAAATTATTTAAAAATATTTATTTTACATAAATCATTAAAAGATATTTCTAGAAGTTTAAAATAGTCTTCATAGTTAATCCCAAAGAACCATCAGTTCTCACTTAAAGGGGTCGATGCTAATAGTTTCTAAGGAGAAAACTGGGGCGAGTTAAACAGATGTAAATAATGACACATGATAAATATGATTCTTATGTGAAGCCACGATTTAATTGTGATGATAGCAAAGGAAAAGAATTTTATGGAAGCAAAACAATATGTCAAGCTCTGCAAATATACTGAAGTAAGTGATACACATCCCTAAAGCACCAAGAAGTTCAGTTGAAAAGAATTGCTATAGAATCAGCATACACAGTGCAGCCCGTGGAATAAACGCACTCCCCGAGGTGCTGGAGGTTGCTTCAGGTCTTCATGATTTTCTTTAGTAAGGATAATGCCAACCACTCAAGGAAGAGGAGTAAGGTTGGAAGCTGTTGTATTTATAGCTCGTGGGCCTGTAGCAGCTAGGCATGCTGCTGGAAGACTGGCATCCGTAAGTCAGGTTTCTCAGTGGTGGACGGCCATAGGTCAGATACCCCAAGGGTTGACATCCATTATACAGATAACTTGGAACATAGCAACTCATAGGCTGTCCACAGAATGTTGGACGGCAAAAGCTGGAATTGTGGGATGTGTTGGGAAGACAACTAGTTCCTTCTTGAGATCCAGATATACCTGAAGTAATCGGAGAGCAGACTGAAGGGCTGCCAGCGCTCCTGTTGCAGCTGGTTGATTGACAGCTTCTGGGTTCACTGCAGGGCTCTTGACAGTTGTCACGTGGTGTATTGCTCCCCAGGCTGCTAGTAGGAGAGCAAGGGGCATCTCTATTTCTCGTCTCAGTGGAGCAGAGACCACTGGTGACAGGTGAGGTGACAGGAACATGACTAGAGTTCCTACAAGAAGAAGAGCTGAGGACTTCTGAGCAGAAGTTATTAGACATGATAGCAATAGAGAGATAGACAACCAGGCCTCGATTAAACTGCAGAGAACAAGTCACTGAAGTGTGGTTGTTACCTGCTAGACTTCTTTATATATCTCCGTGCTGGGTGTTGGTTCTTGCTATAGTCCACCCTCCTGGCGTCTCACTAGAATGCCATCCAGTTGCCTACTAAGCATTTCTCCCACTAACTCATAAAACATACATCACCTTTCAAATAAGTATCACTTCAGTGTCAGTCTGGTCCTTCTTATTCAAGTTCTCATTAGAAGTAATTTTCCTTTAACTATCATAACAGTTTCTTGAAGTTACCGTCAAAAACCCACTAATGCTTTGGTATAATTGGTGAGAATTTATGTAAGCCACATAGAAATAAAATAAAATTATATATACCAGAATGTTTAACATATAAGTAACACATTGGAAAAAAAGTGATAAATATTGAGAAAATTAATCTGAGTTACATGATACTTCTTTGGAGAGTTAACCTGAATTGGGAACCCACTCCACTACTGAAAAGTCTAATTTAGATATTGCTTTCAAGTGTATCTTTCCCAGTAAGAAACAGTGACCTGAAAATACTGATTTTTATGAAGATCCACACCCATACCCAAAGAGTATGTGTCATCATTATATCTTTTATTAGAATGAAACTGAAGTTGTTGGCATACATCTTTTGATAGATGTTATGCACAAAGAAAGCCACATCACTTTTGGTGCTTACTTATATGAGTTTCAGAATGATGTCATAAATAAGATATCGGGTATATTTCCAACCAATTTTTCTGTAATTTTACAAAGAGTATTTTCTCAAACACAAAATATTTTTAAATGAATTATGTTTTCCATGTTGTTAATTTCTTTTTCCTGACAGTCATTTAGAGCCATGATATATCGTTAGAAAAAAAGTGAAAATTCTCAGTTTATTCTGCCAAACAAAATCATAGCTGTAGTTTAGTTATGTCACTGTACTCTACAAATCTATCTAGGCCATGCCATTTAGATAAATGGCCTCTCAATGTTCCTTGAAGAGTTTCGTTTCAGGAGAGTGCTTGCTTACATCATGTGTCTCTGGAAACACACACTTATTGGCACCTGTTGGAGTGGGAAAATAATAGACTCTGGACAGTTTTCTTTTCCCCATATTTCAGTTTTACCTTCCTGAATCAACCAACACTTTTGGCCAGAAAATATATAACCAGAACTTGTGCATTGGCTACTCTTCTATTATTACATTCTCAGATGCAATGTTTTGAAACTCAAATTCTTACTTTAAAAAAAATATTGCAAGCACGTTTCAAACAAGCTCATCAGTGTATTCCAGGATTTAATAAAAAAAAAAAAATGGCAGAAAGTTTGGTCCATTATCCACGCAGGAAGTCCTCAACAGACTTGACCTGAAGCACAGTAATCCAATGTAGCCAGCAAGTAGCCAGCACTGGACCTTACTTTTAGACCTTTATTTTTATTTAACTTTCTAAATTTATCTGTGCCACAGATAGCTATGACAGCACATCATTTTGAAGGCAAAATAGTCTTCTTTTCACTAAGAAAGCCCATTCCTCTGCCATGAGAATGCTCATAGGTGACTCTTCTTGTTAGAAATTCTAAACATCTCTTGGAAATCACTCACTAGAGTTTAGCAATTATAAAGGCAATTTTTTTCTATTTGTAACATCAGGAAACATCCACTCTAGCACTGAGTTTACATCTGTTTTGGGTGTGTATTTCAACAGTCACATTTATTTAAATCCTTTTAATACTGGGAACACTATAAACACATTTTACGATTCTTGAATAAACAGAAAATGGAGTGAGTCAGGTCATAATTCTCTTTATTGAATAAAAAGATGGCTAACCAACAGTATACCTTATATTCCCTGCACTGGAACTTGAAGACTTTTTGAAATCATATGTATTGCTTGATAATTTCATATCTGTATATTATATTCATGATTATGATTAAGTCCAGTCTACAATCTCTCCCTTCTGTGATGATTTCTATCTCCCATCCCCATTTTTGTCTCAACTCAGTATGGTTTGTTTTTAAAGCTACTAACTACATTTATTGCTGCCTGTGTAGGCTTAGCTATAAAGGGATCTACCGAGAGCATGTGTCGGTACCCTGGGTATGCATCCCTAGAGAAAACTGGCTCTCATCCTAACAGCAGCCATAGGTTCTCAATAGATTCTCAACTACAGTGGGAGATAGTTTCCTTTTTCCACCCCAGTGGTCAATTGACTGTTTATTCTAGAAAATAGTCACCATAAACAGTATATATTTTCTGATTCCATAATGTTAATATGTAAACCACAGATAAGTTAAATCTCCAGATGCTTGTTTCTCCATGTGTGATGTAGATTTGCTTGCTAGATTTATCAGTAATTAACTAAACGTGAAGTTATGCTGCTGTTGCTTTGGATAAGAAATATCTTGGATTGCCACACCCTGTAGCTAGTTCCACCATCGGAGACTCATGGCCTAATTAGCTGGGCACTACTGTTAATAAGATAAACTAATACGTTCTGTCATTCACTGAGTACACAAGTGCATGTTTGATGGAGTAAATAATGGGGAATTACCAATGATGCGCTGTACTTGGAAGTACGTCATATTTGTATAGGAAACCTGTTTCCTAACTATCAAAAGAGGACATATGTTACCACCTCTGTCCACTGAACCTTACATAAGTGCCGGAGTCTGTCAACAGAAAACAAACAAACAGAAACTCCTTTCAGTTCTTATTGCCTTCTAAGGATCAGTCCACTTGCACAGATATGAACTTGCTTTGTGTGCATTGATCAGATCAGCTGTAGAGATGTATGTATAAGGTTTGGAGAGGCTATTTCCGGTTCTTTGGAATGAGAATATTCTGGGTTTTTAGAAGTAAAATAAAGAAGAGTGGAGAAGAAGGAACACGGGGGCTGGTGTGGGAAAGGCCCACATGGTTCACTTGACTCTATGGCTTTAATAACCTTGAAAGTCTGGTGCCATTAACTCTTTTAGTGGGAGGGCAATGGCATGCTACATATATAGCCTCCGGGTAGACGGTTAGTGAGCAAGTAACAGCAGGAATAGCAGTCACATGGGGTCTTAATTCCCAGAGCATCAGAAGAAACAGAATGGCATAGTTTTAATAGACTGGAGTGGTGGTGCAGTGTGTGTGTGTGTGTGTGTGTGTGTGTGTGTGTGTGTGTGATCATAGTCAGTGAGAGCCAGGTGAGAGGAATACACTCTTCTACCTTCCACTGTAGTATTATTTGGATCTTCCATCACAAATATGAAAAGCTAGTAGGTTCCTCTATTAATGAATTTATCCTTTCCTGTTATTTTTCTGTCTGGAAGTAATGTTTCTATGTCTGTAATTCGTGAGTCCTTTCCTCCCCAATGACTGACCTCTTGATGTGACCTTCCCTGTTCCCTATCTCAGTCATTGTACTTTTATTCATGAAAGTTTGAATTCATGAAGCTTTATTCATGAAAGTCTCTCTTTTTACCTTTTATACCTTTACTTACTATGACTATATGTCTTCTAACTTTGTAAGCAGAGTTAATCTGACTGTCTCTTACTGTTTTTCCTACAGAACTTTAGCATCCTCATAATTTCTGCTCTGGCTTTGATAGACTCGTGTTTAGATGTTGTATGGACCTTAGCTCCATGTTCCTTTGTATGCTCTGGAACTGTCATACGCCAGGTGTCATTAACCTTTTGTCTGGTGCATACTTTTGTGTTCCTGTAAACATTTCCAGCTTTTTTCTGGGGTAAGTGTGATTGACACGGAAACAGTTTGATCCTTTTGAGTGTTGCTCTCATGGAACAGTAACTGAAACTCAATCAGTCTTTCATCTCGGACATTTTTTGCCTAAGCAAAACATCCCTTTAATTTTCTCCTGCATCTGGAGGGAAACTAAATGATTACAGGACACTTGAGTTCTGAGTTTCCTTGCTAATTCTATCAGGTGGCTCTTGTCCAACTTCATGAGGTTCCCTCACCTGCATGGATTAATCATTACACTGGAAGGCTTTGGTGAACTCTGCAAATCCTTGCCCTTCTCAGCACTTCCCTGTGCTGCTCTCCAGAATCCACCCTTACCTCTTCACTTTTGCTGAGTACCTTGAAAAGATCCAGGTCTCCTGACCTTTGTCCAGTATTGTGATTATTTCAACAGGCAAATGATCTTACTATACCATTGTCTAGAGGCAGAAATCCAAATCAACTAATTAGAATCTTTACTTTCATAGGGGTAAATATCTGTTTGAGAAAGAGAAGAGGCAATTCTCCCTATTTTGGAAGATAATTAAATGCAAGTTCCATAATTATAGCCACATTTATTTTAAAGTGAAGACCTAATTTGTGCCCAATAATTACTATTTCTATTTTATTTTAAATCTCTTTTCTCACTTATATACATGTGCACAATAGTTTAAAGGACAATAAACCATTTTAAAACAAATAATCTCATTATTTTAATTTTTCTTACACAGATATATTTTTTTCCAGTGGATGCTGAGAAAACTTCAGCAAAAACTCATGAAGTCAGCACAATATATAAAGGCTTGCTCATAGGAAATCTACATTGGTTCACTAATTATGACCAGTATAAGTATCAGTATAAGCTACTACTAATGGAGAAAGATTAATTTAAAACCTGCATTACTTTCCTAAGTTTTTTATAAATCTGAAACAATTCTAAAATATTTAAATGTGGACAATGGGCTAAATTTTATGTACTAAAAATCAAAAAGATTTGTTTATTTAATGTCTTTATCAGTTTATTCGACTAAAAACTTAAATAAGTTACAGGCTTCTACATGTTTTTGTTGTTGTTGATGTTTTGCTCTTGTTCTGTTTTGAGACAGGGACTGATACAGTACAGACTGGACCAAAACTCACTACTTCCCAAGGCAGACTGTGAATTTGTGATGCCTAGTTTCCATTAACTATGTACTGGGATGACAGGTGTTACAGCGCCATGCCCACTTAAGTGCACCCCACTGAAGCACACTAACAACCAAGCTATGTCCCCATCATCTAAACTGTAATCCAGTAACAACCTGTTTTAGTGTCATCAGGTACTTTTCCATATTTAACCTTATCTTATTTGGGGGAACTTAATGAGTCAGGGATGGAAGCTTGTTTTACTTGTTTCTTCATCTATTTTGTTTCGTCATATGGTTTTAATATTTTCTTTCCCCTATTAAAAATTTTAATTAACTTTACTTATTCAAGTAATATAATCTTTAAGAAGTAGAGCTGACACACCCTGTCAGGACTGGCGAGATGGCTCACTTGTTAAGTTTCTTCATGCTGAGCCTGACAGCCTTATCTCTATCCTTAGGCCCACAAGGTGGAAGGAGAAGACAGATTCCTATAAACTTTCCTCTGACCTCCACATGTACCTCCTGGCACAAGCACTTATAAGCACTCGAATGCAACACACACACACACACACACACACACACACACTACAAGAAGTAAAACAAATTCAGAGAAAAAGAGAAAAGCACACATACCTCTAAAAATTAAAACATTTTTGTCATGGTAGTTAAAGGGGAAAATGCATGCTACTATGTATATCAATATAAACAGCACTGTTATAATTTATGAAAATGATGATATTATACATTCCTACTTGATCCCCTATTCTGCATATAATTCCATTCTCCTGGTTTGTAGCATTTCTTCTGTGTTTTTTTTTTAATCAAGAAATGAAGGAGAGTTGATACATTTTATGCTGAAAAATCTTTCTACTACTTCCCTGCATAGCATCAGAAAGTATCCAGGTGAAGACTATAAAGTATAGGGCAGTTCTGTGGTTCTATTTGTAAGGAGAAATGAATGTATTTGTGTCTGTTTTGATGTCTTTATGAGTTTTGTCATCTATTTCTTAAAAATAATACTTCCCTCATCTTAATAAGTTACAGAAAACCAATTCTTATCATAGCCACTAAATGAAATTGTAGGATTACTCTGAATCCACTCATTTAACTCAGTTTTTCAGTAATAGTCAATAAAATATTCCCAAAACACAATCATCAGATTATATTTGTATTTAAAGTCAGAATTCAGACATTTTTATAATTGGAACAATTATATCTTACATATAACTTTATCATAATTTTCCCAGAAGCAATGACGTTGATGGAATTCCACAGACATATGACTTCTGACAGATTTGCACATGCCTTTTAGTGACCCATCTCTGATGGCTCCACACCTGGGCACACTGTGTTTCCATAGCACTGTGCTTGCAGCCACAGCGACTGCTCGACTGCTCAGATTTTTAACAACAGAGTCAGGGGATTGTTATCAGCTGCCATCTTTAGGAACCAACAGTGAAAGGGTGCAGCTAACGCCACATACAATTCTATTCACTGACACTGGAATACAATGGGCTGAGATCCAGCCACATTCAGTTCTGTCCACTGTGGTCTCAGAAAAGCATTGGAGGCTAGGTTCTCATCAGAATACTTTTTAAAAGGCAAAGGACGTTAGGAAGACCAACACCCACAAGAATCTAAGCAAAATAGTACAGTATCTGGCATGATTTTGGAGATTAATATTAATTGGGAAATAGATGGCTCTATGGTTAAGAACACTGGCTGTTCTCCCAGAAGTCTTGGGTTTGGTTCTTAGCACCCACAGAGAGGATCTCAGTCACTTAAAACTCCAATTGTGAGCTGCAATATGGGTTCTGAGAATTGAACCTAGGTCCTCTGGAAGAGCCACAAGCTCTCTTATTCACAGAACTATCTCTCCAGCCCAATGGACATATGTGACAAGGTACTTCATGTTCCTGCCGTCTTGACTTGTCCATGATGACAGACTGTACCCTGGAAATGGGAGTCAAATGAATCCTTTATGCCTTAAGTTGCTTTTGTCTGGCATTTTCACACAACAATGAGAAATAAAACTGAGACATCACGTGTGAACAGCTCTCTCGTTAATTAAAAACACCACAGATTTTCTAAAATTATCAAATGGAAATTATCAAAGGACATACACGTAGAGCTCAAAAAATGTGCACTTACTAGCAGCTGGGGAAAACTATTTTTACATACCAGAAGGCATGCAAACAAAAACATGAGCTAGAGACTAGGTTATCCTGGAAAAAAATTTTTTACTACTGGTACAAAGTAAAATATTTTTACTGGGAATATTTTTAAATTTTATTATACTAGATTACATGAGACCATTTAGTACAAGCATAAATTGTACTAGGAGCATATCCCTCCCGTAAACCTCACAATCCTTCTGCTTTGTGCCCTTCCCCACTGCCATGTGTGCCCTCAGTATTTGAGAGTTTGTGATGTAATGCATAGCAAGACATTCTAGTAAGAATCCCAAATCCTATATTGATTTTCCTTAACCAAAAATTATTATAACATAAATCTTATGCACTCCAAAGAGAATGTGAGCTTTGGATCCCCCAGATGCGTGTCCCTGAGCTTTAAAGGCATAGAACAATTAGGTTAGTGGTTAGGTACTGCTATTCACATGGCCAATGGCCACATTAGGAGACATAGATCAAAGGGAAGCCACTATTAGACATATAATTTCATGGGCTAGAAGACCCAGGAGTGGTACTGAAGGACAGGAAGCTATTAACTGGGACCCTTAAGCATCTGGTGTAGGTTGATGGGCAGACTGAACTGGGGCATGGGGAATAGCAGGAACAAAGTGAGCTCTTGACAGGATCTGGGAAAGGTCAGCAAGAGGTTACATGGCTGCTAGGTCCATGCTGCCCAGCTGGCAGCTGGCAGATTCAACACAGTTCTCTGGGCAGCAATCCAAAATGTAGGCAAACAAGTATTGAATAAACCAAGATCCCATCTTTGGTACAGGGATCAGGACAGAAAGCAACACAAGGACAAGAAATTAGTTATAACTCCCAGAGTGCTCCATGTCCTGTCCAGACAGGGGGTGGCTGAAAGATTCGAGGTTAACAGCATGAGCTTCCTGCTTTCTTGGTGCACTTCCAGTTTTAATTCTCTGCTTCCAGGCATTCTGTGCGTTCATTAATTTCTGTGTTAAGTGTTTACTGTACCTGCAGTATTCCTTGATAAGCATCCAGATGTCAGGGAGAATGCCCTACAACCTTCTCATGGTCAAATATTGTTCTTATTCTAGTTACTAACCTGTAGGCATAAAGGTTTTGTCTAATAATATTCTGGAACCATAATTAATTAAAGTCAAATTTCGAAGTTGATCCTGCTATCCCAAGCCTAAAAAGAATACTGATACAGGAGATGCCAAGTTCAAAACCAGCCTGGGCTACAGAGTACACAGCCACCCTAGGTGAATTAGTAAGGACCTGTTTGTATTAGTTTCTTGTCTAGATGCTGTGATAAAGTACCCTATAAAAACAATGTAAGGAAGATTTATCTTGCTTCTCAGTTCAGGCAACATTCTCTCATAGGAAGGCATGTTTGAAGGATCAAGAGGCAGCTTTTCCTATTGTGTCCAGTTAATAAGCAGCTATGGAAGCCGGAGCTCAGTAACCTTTAACCTTTCGTTCTATCCAGGACTCAGTCAAGGAAATGGTGTTACCCTCATATCTTCTTATTCTTTTCTCAATCAATCCAATCAAGAAAATAGCCCACAGATATCCCTAGAGGAGAACCACAACGGCATGATGCCTCTCAGGCATGCCTACAGGATAACAGCATCTACCTGATGCCTTTCAGGCGTGGCTAGGGAATAACCACATTCACATGATGCTTCTCAGTCATACGTAGACATTCCTTTCCTAGATGAACCTAAGCCTTGTCTAGTTCCTGCTACAAGCTCTCACACATCTTCAGTTGATGAAGCTGTTTGTTCCACAGTCTACGTTTCATTCCCAGATCATATGTCAAAAGAGAACTCACTCTTAAAAGTTGTCTTCTGACTTCTGTTTGCACACGATGGTGCGTTTGTGCCCACATTCGGCAAGTACTTGACCACCGGGCTCCATCTATTTCCCTAGCTTTTGTATCTTGACTTGTAAATTTTTAAACCATGTCTTAAATACCTCCTCTATAAAAAGAGTCATTTATTCAAGTACTCAAAAGGAAATGAACATTTTACAGAGGATGGTTTTAAAGGATTCTGCATTGTTGTGCCATATGTTGTTTTGAAAACTCTGCAGAGAGTTGATGAAGAACAACGAAGCACGTGAGTGTGGCTATCAGCTAGTGGTTCACACTCACGCAGTTTAATCAGATCCAACGAGCTAATCTACATTGAAGATGTGTCTATGAGTCACAGCCCAGAGTATGCAGGATAAGATAAAGTATCAGATTACATAAAATATAAAAAATAACTCTTTGTATTCTGAAAGGTATTACTAATGGAATTTGTTTTTTTCCTTGGCATTTCTTCTGATACTCTATAAATACTTTATTTTACAGAAAACTTCTCCTTTTCCTATCAAACTCGCTGTCACATACCAGGCAGAGACTCAACAGGAGCACATTGTGTACAGGCTTTACTCCTTTACTGCTACATCCAAAGCAAAAGCAGGCTGGTACTTGCAACTGTCTGTTTAGAAACACAAAGGATCCAGAGAACAGAGGTCTATGAAAATGTGCTTTGTTGGACTGTAGAAATGGTGCTCTGTGTTTAACTGACATTCAAAACTACTTTCTGAATAAATGATGCTGAATGAGTATGTTTGGAGATTCAATTTTAAACAAAAGTATCAAATGTTTTACCAATGTACTTTCAGGCTCTGAGGCTCTGAGGTTTTGTTTTTTGTTTAGTTTTGTTTTTTTATGTAGTTGTCTTTTTCTGTTCAAGCCCTGGTCTTTTCTTCTTTTCGGATATACACATCTTTTGTCATGGGTGTTGTTTGGAAAGCTTTTTGCTTTCTGCATTCTTCCATAAGGAATTAAGCAAGAAAAGACAGGATGTTGGTTAATAACCTCATGCAGAGATTCGTCCAATATGACACTTTGAGGAATTTCCTTGTTTCCTGTGCTTCAGAGCCCTGCTTCATTCTAATGATAAGGAGAGTGACAGAGAACATGCTTCTCAATAGTAAACAAGACAGCAGGTTTGCTTTAAAACACAGCCTGTTCACACTGCATTTAGCCAAGTTCTGGGACAAATTTATAGGTCTATGTTATATAGTTGTTTCTTGAAAGCCATCGGCAGCCACTCTAGAGAACTGACAAGGGCTTTTACTAAGAAAATTTAATTTCTTCAGGTCATGGAAATAAAATGATTTCAATGTTTTCCAGAGAGCTACCATATGAGGTTAGTTGAAAACCTGGTTGGTTATCCTTCCTGAAAAAATGATACATATTGAAAACCCTATTATTATTCTTTAATTAATTGATAAGAGATGGAAGCTGAGAATACAATGTTTATTTTAGAATACTCTTAGAAATGCTAGTAGATTTTGGTTTTGGATGAGAAAAAAATAAATTAATGGAAATTCAAAGTTCTGTGTGATCCTTCAGTCTCTTTGAGAAGAAACTAAGTTAATGTCTGTATCTGATGATTATGGTCAAACCAGACATTACAGAAATTAGTGGACAGCCCTGGTGAGTTCCTGTTTTTATTTCTAGATCGTAATGAAGAGGTGTTTTCTATGATTAGTGAGTATGAGTGTTTCCTATGTCAAGGGCTCATACTGCTATGTAATTTCCCATGTATGTTATGATAGAACTTGTCAGCATTGCTATAATTATCTTAACACCTAACATAGTGAATATGACATTTGTTGATGTGTATAATTTGGAATGTTCTTTGGGGAAGGATGAAACAATGATACAGTATCAACAATTTACTTTATACATGTTTAATTTAACACTTGACTATAAGAAGCTTACTAAGCAGGGTTGTAAAGGTCACTAGTATCAAGGTTATATTAGGTACCATAAACATAGGATTCTATTCTTCTGATACT
This sequence comes from Grammomys surdaster, assembly GCF_004785775.1. Classification (NCBI taxonomy): domain Eukaryota; kingdom Metazoa; phylum Chordata; class Mammalia; order Rodentia; family Muridae; genus Grammomys; species Grammomys surdaster. The sequence goes on from NW_021620926.1 coordinate 2,981,625, forward strand.
GAAATGGCTATTGAACGTCAGTTGAAATAAATGTATATCTAATGTCCATTTGCAGCACTGTTACCCTGCACTCAAATGGAGGGTCTTCTTCAGACTGGTAGGTTTGATGCTGTATCTGACAGGGTCAGTACAGATGGACTGGTTGTCAATCCACCCTTACAGTGACATGAAATTTGTAAGTTTTATAATTTCTCATTAGCAGCATTTTTAGTGCATGGTACATTTTGTATGTACCTTATGCTCACTAACCTGTAGGTTCTTGATATTCTGGAGACTTCAGTGTCACATAAAAGATGCTCACCTATTAGATAAAAGGTCAGTCTTCCAGAATATAACATAGACACTTTCACTAATACAGGGGAATATTGTCTAACTATGTGTGTTTATAAAGAAATTTTATAGACCCCCTCAGAGAATAAGCAACTGTGTGCTTTGTAATAGATTTTTAGTTTTATTGTCAGACCTACCTTTCAACACAACTTAGATTAGAGGGAGGAAACGTCATGACTTTGGTTCAGTGTACTACCCAAACTTTGAATGTTTTATTTTCACAAGAAAGGCAGAGAAATATTCATTGTTAACATGCCACCAATAACTAATATCAATTAATTATATATAATTACTCATTAAGAAATGCAGTAATTTCTTACTAAAAAGGTAATGAACTCAGTTTAAAAATTGGAATCATTTTAATAACTTGAAAGAAGAAAAATTCCTGGATATTGAAAAGGTGAAGGAAATATTTAAAAACTATCAGGGCAAATGTGTCAGAAATGTTTCAAAATTAAGAATGCACTTTTTGTTTATGATAATGCATATTCCACGATGGGTCAGGCAGGCTTTCTTGTCACAATGACTTAAGACAGGCTCAGTCTGGTTTATGCAATAAAAATGGGGAGATATGGAGAGCTTTTGGGGCTGCCTGGCAGGAATTTGTCATTGGCCAAGGACAAGGAAATGGGCTGCTTGGAAGAAATCTGACATTGGCCAAAAACAAGGAAATGGACTGCAGGCAGGAATCTGACATTAGGCTAGAACAAAGAAGAAATTTCAGGCAGGAATCTAAATCTTAGGCTAGAACAAAGAAGTAGGCTTCAGGCATGAAAATGACTTTGGACTAGGACAGGGAAGTATGCTCAGATATTTTGATTATCCTGATAAGTCCTTAGAAATAGTGATCACAGGACTCTGTTTATTATCCTGCATGTTCTCTGATTATCTGGGTTTATTTCTTCCTTGTTTCTGGACTATTTGCATCTATTGTATTGCTAGTTCCTCAACCTAGAACTGACCTTAATACTTGCATGTAATTTAAACAGTATAAAGGCAAAAAAGGAAGAGGAGGGATGGGATAGGGGATTAATGGGTGGGAGGAATGGGGAAGGGGGATGGCATCTGAAATGTAAATAAATAAAATATCAAATAAAAAAAGAATGCACTTTTAAATTTCATATGAATCTTATAATCAGGGTAACTTTCATGTTCCAGTGTATAGCTTCTTGATTTTCTTACGTTCAAACTATAAGCAAGGCTTTTGCAAGATATAGTATGGATAGTTTTGTGCTGAAATAGTTTCCTCTGAAAATCTTCAGTGGAAATCTATACTAACTCCAAAAAGGCCAGCACTGTGTGAATAATGAATGCATCCCAAACATTATCATTTCAGCTTGATCTCATGGAAGAGCAAGTCTTCTTGTGTATATGGACTTTGAGTTTTCTTATCTCAGCTAGATGCTATGATTTACAGTGAGTCTCTAAGAAATCCTCACCTCTAATTAGAGAACCATCTGGTGGAATTTAGTCCACTTTTGGAAAATCACCAATGCTTACTACACACATTGTAGACGTACCTGATGGGGCTGACCCTGCTGTTAGCTCCAGGATCTGATACACAGAACACAGTGGGCAAGATCTCTGGCAATATTCTCCTCTGTCACTTCCCTCTGGTTGTAACAACCTCATTTAGCTCTGCATTGTCCTCAAGTTCCTGCATTTCACTTTGATCTCCATGCCCAAACCTTGGCCTCTAAAGGTCTCTTGCCCACACCTTGGCCACTTAATCACATGGTATTCTCTTTGAATCCTGTAAGTACAGTTCATTGTCAGTGTGTGTGTGTGTGTGTGTGTGTGTGTGTGTGTAGGAAGAGAGAGAGGGGGGGGAGGAGGGGAGAGAGAAGAGGAGAGAAAAGGAAAGGAAACAAAATCTCTCTCTCTCTCTCTGTCTCTCTCTCTCTCCTTAATTCTTCTATGAAAGTCTGGTAGAATTCTAGGCTAAAACCAGCTGGCCCTGTTTTTTTTTGTTTGTTTGTTTTGTGTTGTTGGTGGGTTGTTGGTGGTGGTCGTGGTGTTGCTGTTGTTGCTCTTCCCCCTCCCTGTCCCCTCCCCCTTCTCCTGCTCCCCCCTCCTCCTCCTCCTCCTCCTCCTTCTTCTTCTTGTTCCTTTTCCCTCCCTTGGGTGACTTTTAAATACTGTTCCTTTTCACCAGGGGTTATAGATATGTTTAAATTGCTTAAGTAGTATGTATGCAGAAGCTTATCTTTTTCTTTTTAGATTTTTCTAATTTGCTGGGATACAGGTTTTTGAAGTCTATTTCTATGATTCTCTGGATTTCCTCAGATCTATTGTTATGCCCCCTTTCTGTCTCTAATCTTGTTAATTTGGACATTCTCTAAGTCTTTTAGTTAATTTGGATAAGGATTGGTCAATCATATTGATTTTTCTCCAAGAACCAACTCTATGTTCTATTGGTTCTTTGCTGCTCCTGGGTTGTTTGTTTTGATTTCAGCCTGAGTTTGATTATTTCTTCTGATCTACTCTTTTTGGGTGTGGTTTCTTCCTTTTGTTCTACAGCTTTCAGGTGTGCTCTCAATTTACTAGTATGAGCTCTATTTTTTAATGTAGGGACCTAGTACTATGTAAGCTTGGGTTAATGTTGGTTTTTCATTTTCATTAAATTGTAGAGTCTTTAACCTCCCCTCCCCGTCTCGGACACTTTCTCTGTGTAGCCATGCCTGTCTTGAACTCACTGTGTAGACCAAGCTGCCTTCAAAAACAGACATTTTCCTACTTCTGCTTTCCAAGTGCTGAAAATAAAGACATGCACCATCACCACCCAGCTTTGACCCACTTTCCTTCAGCAGTGGGTTGCTCAGTTTCCATGAGTTTGTAGCTTTCTCTTCTTTCTGTTGTTGTTGATATCCAGCTTTAATCCATGATGGTCAGATAGGAAGCAGAAAGTTATTGCAATTTTTCTGTATCTGTTTTTTTCATTCCTTTCTATTGTTTGGGTTTTCATAGATTTATTTAAAGGACTTATTTATTTTCTCTTTAAGAACTTCTGTAATATTCATAGGGGATGTTTTAAGGTCATTTTCTTGTGCTTCAGCTATCTTGGAATAATCAGGGTAGCGTTGCTGGTCTCTATGGAGACATACTGTCCTGGCTCTTATTGATCACCTTTCTATACTGGCATTTAGGCATCTGGGTTTGGATTGATTGTAACTCTAGGTGCTGATTTCTGTTATTGCCCTTGTTGAAGTGCCCCCCAACACCCCTTGTTTTACTTTGCTCATTCTGGTTCTTGGAGGTTTTGGTGGCTATGTGTTTCCTAGTAGGAAATTCTGGGACCTTGCTAGGTGTAGACACTTGGGTTCTGCATCGAATGTGTCCTAGGCATTGGGAACTGACACTTAGACTGGAGATATGTTGGTGGGGGTAAACAAATTCACAGGAGGGAGGAAAGCAGGGAGTTCCACCAGGATATGTTTAATTCTCTGGAAATATGGGCAAAGAGTGAGGAGAGGCCACAATATATAGTCTGCTGCAGAGCTGAGGATGAGACAGAGATAGTGGATTTAGAGGAGAGAAGGGAGAGTAGAAATCTGAAGCTTGCCTGTCTGCTGCTTCACTGACCTAATTGTTGCTCTGGCCTTTTGGAATTGGGGCTTAGGACAGAGAACAGGACTGGGAGGAATGTTGGAGGAGAACATCCTCTTGATCTGCTGGAGATAGGAGCAGAGAGGAAGGGGAGGTCACAACAAATGGTCTGATGCAGAACTGTGGGTGAGATTAAGAGGAGAAGAAGGAGAAGTGACATCTGCAGTAAGCCTACATGCTCCTCTCAGTTGTCAGTCTTAACAACTTAATACTTCTGAGTTTTATAAATGTAATCACCTCTCTTTGTTATAGTATTTCTCACCCCCCTTTGTACTATGTAATACACTCATATCATTATTTTTGTATCAGTATTTACCATTTATTTTCTAACCCTCTTCGGGACTGAACTGTTTACTATTACATTCCTAGCACTCAGAAGAGAGTTTGGCATGATGCAAGGATCTCTTGTTTGCTTAGTAATTTATCATGCTGAAATAATTTCAAAATATACAACTGTATTAATCAAATCAAGCAAGAGCACACTATGTTATCAGACTGAACAGTTTATCTTAAAAAAAAAACTTTCTGGCTATTGCAAGAAGCAGAGTCCAGCAAAGCAAAGCAATTTAATGATTTAAATAAAAATGTGACTATGATGGGCCTGGAGAGATAGCTCAGGGGTTAAGAACACTGGATGCATCTTCTGGAGGATTGGAGTTTAATTCTCAACATCCATGTTGTAGCTCAGAACCATGTATAACTCTGGTTCTAAGGGGTACAAGACCTTCTCCTTATTTCTGGGCCTATCAGTCTTGCACCTCATACAAAGACTCATTTATATGCATAAAATAAACTTATATAAAAATGGAACAACATGAATCATATAACCACATCCAATTAAAATGCCTTTTTGTAGTTGTAATTTCTGTAAGGAAGTTTATTGTAACTCATACCCTACTTCCTTTGAGGAGAATTTGTGCCTGGTCTCTGCAATTTGGAATGGTATACCCAATCTCACATACTTTTTGTTAATGTTTTCATTTTCAGTTATCAGTGCTGACACACTGTCTGAGCTTGCAGAATTTCTAGTCTCATGTTTTTGTTTGTTTTTCTTTCGGTTTGTGAGTTCTTAGCTAACATTACTTATGTCTTTCTTATTTTCCTTTTCTTTTTTTTCTTGTTTTCAGTATACCAGAGGCTTTCTATCTTCGTACTATTTCATTTTCAGCCTCTAGCAATTTCTTGAAAGTATTGTTTATTTTTTTTTACCAGTTATAAGTTCAGCATCCTTTGCTCCAGAAAAAAAAATCAAAGAAATAGTTCGTATAATAAGTTGGAAGAACGTCACAGTATTCTTAGGAAAATGATTGCATGACATGTGCTTTGGGAAGATACTTTGTAGTTTCATTTTGTAGTTCAGAAATAGGTAAGATGAGTATATGGGCAAGTCATCAGAATGATAGCGCCATCTTAAGCACAGAACACCCTATATGTGATAGATCTATTTGTCTCATTTTAAAATGATATCATTGTAAGTAATTTAACCAAATCAACTACAGCTGCATGTCTCACTTAGAGGCAGACTTCTCTATGTAATTTAATTATCAAGGTTGGGTGTCAGGAACTTGTCAAGGACAGGATTCAGAAACTGAAGGCACAGATGCCATCTACTAAAACAATCTAGCAAGTGGACTGTACAACAACAACATTAGGAACAAGATAGGAAGTGTTCTGTCATTCTGGACCTAAGGCTATAGTGTAAAGGCAGAACTTTAACCTCACACACAGGGCACTTTAGTTGCACACCCAACATTGCAAAATAAATAAATACTTGTTTTTAAAAGGAAGAACTTTCATTCTCTGTCGGTGCTGGAAAATTTATAGGTAGGATTAGAACTGTGAAACAGAGGTACATGCCTCATCTGGGAGAAAAGATTCTGTTTTTTGCTCTTTACCAGCAGGCCATGGTTCTCTGCAGAAATATGGCAGAGAAGATGAAAATGCTCCATCATCTCAGAATTAGTTGGCCTTTGTCACTGGTCTGTTGTCTTACACGTGCTTTTAGTATTTTAAAAATCCTTTCATCGAATCTCCATGTCTCTGTTTCGCTCAATTGTTTTTTGATCATACCTTTGAGAACACACATCAGAGTAATTTAAAATGCTCTTCTGCTTATTCTAGCGTCTATGTCACATTTGAGTCTGATTTTGCTGTTCTCCTTCCTCTTTTAGTTTCTGCATTTGAAGACGGCCATTTCCAGTATCTCAAAAAGATGAGCATTCACATACTTATAGATCAGCTTTATTTGATTAATGGGACTTAATTGAAATGTATTCCATAGTGCATGACTTCTGGCAAACTCTGATAGAACATATCAGACTTCTTTGCATATCTGTCTTTTCTGTCTGACACACATGACTCTACATAACATGGGTGTTCAATAGTTTCTTAGTTGGTGGTTAAGTCTAAGGTTAATTAATGAATTTGAATTGTGTTGTGATATTTCCAGCAGATGGAGAAAGTCAAAGTGTTCTTGATAGTGGCATGTATAAAATAGTGATGATTATTTTAAAGAATTCATTTATGAGACACCATACATCAGACAAAGTGTTGGTACATTGTTCTTGCAATACTAAGTTGAAGGGGATAAATCCAGAGAAGAAGGCAGAGCAGCAGCAACAAAGAAAATACTTATCCTGTCTTATGGGATCAGATCAAAGGAAAACAACTAGGCTCACACAGAAGCTTACTGCAGGGTTTGCAATTAAAAAATATTCTGGTGGACGTGTGTGCAAAAGAAGTCAGAGGTAAGAGATTAGTGTTGAGCTCTCCTTTTGACCATCACTTTGAGAAAGGTAAAGATTTTGTCCCGCCATATTTTTCTGAAGCAATTACATTCCTAAATAATAAACCACTGGCCAGGGATCAGGTAGCATATACAGTAGAGCATCCTTTGGCAAGCAGGTAAGGCTGCTCATTCCTGTGTTACAATGAACTCATGAAAGAAAAATCAATGCACTAGATTCTTAATTCTGAATTAATCTCATTTATTATAGTGTGGATCATATCAGGTACATAGTCCTCCTGCCTAAGCAACATTAGCAGCAATAGGAGCAGAGATTTTACAACAAGGATGAGATAAAAGCAAGTCAGAGTGTGAAGGGAACAGTTTGCATTAACAGAGACACAATGCAAACAAGGAAACGCAATTGCTAATCAGAAAGAAGCAAACATCCAGAGAGTTGCATTTTTTTATCCTGGATCTTCATCATTGCTGTTCACTAGAACATGGAGGCTACTGGCCTCCTTGTGTAGAGCAGGAAGGACGACAAGTGCCAAACACAGGGATTGCTGGTTGACAACCACCACAGACAGGCTGCAGAGGTCTCAGGCTGCTTGACACAATGTGAATGGTCTGAGGGCCATAAGTCACACAACCTGAAGGCCTGCATCCATAAGTGACGATGCCCGTGGGTCGGCAGCTATTAGATACACAAGGGAGTGGGCGGTATCCACCAGACACACAGCTTACAGGATGGCAGTTGTTCATGAAAGGGCTCACCGGCCGGCAGCTACTAGACACATAGCTCACGGGCCTGTAGGATGCTGGAAGGCAAGAGCCAGAGATGAAGGATGACGCAGGAAGATAGCCAGATCCTTGGCAGGATCTGGGCACACAGTATGCAGAAGAACAAGAATTTTCAAAGCCGCTGGCTTGACGGCTGGGTTGCTGGCCACTGATAGGGTCTGCAAAGGTCTCTGGGCAGTTGTCCATGAACCAGGTATGATCTTGGCAGCTGCTAGGGATGCAGAAGACCTCTCCACAGCCCATGTTTGTAGGGCAGAGGGCAACGGAGGAGCTGGCTGGCATATGGCAGGAATTTCTGAGTGATCCAGAGCTGCAGTTCCCGGAGCAGTTGTTACGGCTAGTCATAGCGAACTTGAGAGAGTGGTAGTGGTCTAAGAGCAGCTGGGAGCACGTCAGGTGTGAGTCTGGCACTCATTCGTCTTGTTCCTTTATATATTCTCAGAGAGTGCCAGTTCTGTCTACAGACTCATCTTCCTTGTTGTCTGAGGCTGCATCTGAACTCTCTCATACCCAGGAAGTAGCGCTCCTGCCTCCCATAAAACTGGATGATCCCTGAAATACCTTCCATCGATTGAGTATAACCATAAATCAGTGTGCCTGAGTTCTAATGGGGCCCCTGGTAAGTTATCCAACCCAAACAGACACTTCCGAAGGCTGTGCACTCATTACAGTTCTGACCACTAGTGCACAAATATCTTTCTTACAATTCTCTCTTGGAATTGTCTTTGAAATTTGAAGCAAACTACTTTGAATAGTGACAAACTACACATAACTAGCTGAGAAATAATTCTATTCTCTTTGTAAAATGGGCAAAACAAGTATTCTATAAGGCAAGAGGTTTGCAAAAGAAGATAAAAAAAATCTTACAACTTTTATGATCAGAAGAATTTTAAAGGCCATCCTGGGAAAGACTCCTGCGTGTTTTCCTATATTTTAACATCCGAATAGAAAATGGTTTCCCATGAAAATATGTTTATTCAGAAAACGAGTGCTTGCTTCATTAAATTCTATAGATGAATAAACAGTCATCTGAGATTGTGCTTTGTCTGTGTTAGTTTAGAATATGGGTAATAAGATGTAGTTCAGTTAAAATAATCGACTCCATGTTGAACCATAGCAAATTCATAAAGGAAGTTGGACAAAATGGCACTTATCATGAATCCAACAAGCTTATATATTTCAATGTTATTCATATTACCACTGAAATATATGATTCTAAAGAAAAAGAACAAAACCTTTTATAATGAACATGACAGTATTTATTTCCTACATCTGACCTCAATTTCTGAAAGGGAATCTATGCATTGGTTGGCATAAATATTTACATTAGAATGTATCCAAACTTTTGCTAGATTTGAGTATTTTGAAGGCTAAACTTGTATGTCTATGTCTCTACATATGTGGTTTAAATCCATAGAAGTGGCCAGTCTCCACTATCCACTGCAGTTTTCACAGACTGGCATATCCAGTACCTCCAGTGGCTATTTTAATGGGAATTCAAATTATCTGTCGAATCTCAATTCCATTCCCTTTGGCTAGAAATTCAATTTAAATCACAGCACTTTCTTCTATTTTAATGTTCAATGGTCATGGCCACACTTATCAAGTCTCTCTCTGCCCAGGAGAGTAGAAAATACGAACTAGTACATTGGTTTCTCTGCAGTAATACAGGTCTCTTTTACCAGCAGGGATATGTGTGAAGATAAAGCCATAAAAATTCTGAGGCCTCATGCTCATGTGCTAAATTTAGCTCAGAATATGAGGTAAGAGCCATCACTCTTTAGCAGTCTATGTCTGATGTAATTAAGGAACTCCTTCTAGGACTTCATCAGCAGACAGTTTGTAGGCAGTGGCTGGAGTCTTCTTGGGCAACCTTGGACACATTTATTGTGTAGCATTACTAATAGGTACAGCCATACTTAGGTTAATGTTTATTGAATTTATGTTTAGACGCTCTTTACATGTGCTTATCTCTAATATAACTAAGAGCCCAGCACCTGTGTCATGAGTCTGTCATTGAGGCATATGCATGTGCACAGGTTCGGTATGTGCTCTATGCATGGGTGGTTTTTACCTAAAGGGGAGTGTTACAGAATTATAAATAATTAGAACCTAGTCAGTACTTACTCTATGAAATTCCTGGTGGCACAGTCATGCATATCTCTGCTGTCAGTTCATCATAAACTTTTAGAAGGCAAAATATTAGTTTTAAGTATTTGTATCTAAAATACAGAACATTAGAGAAATAGACATAAAGAAAAAGATATAAATAAAAATTCTTGACATCTCCAAACATTTTTATCCCCACAATCTAATATAGCATCACACAGAAATGAATATATATGAATATATGCTTTCATCTAACAACTACACAAATCTGGGAATTAATTAATTTATATATCCCCTGACACTCTCAGTATCACTTTTACTTACAAATATGCACACAAAATCTTACAGACTTTCAGAAAACATAGAGTCCTGAAGGCTATTCCTATAACCTGAATAATGCTATGTCATAACAACTATGTTACTAATCAGGGTTTATTTGGTCCAAATACCAAGCACCCTACCTGCAGGCGCCTATTACTTACAGATAGGCAGGTTCATATCACCATAGATTCCAGAAAGTCCACAATAATGAGAAATCATGTATTGCACCTAATTAACATACATTGTAGTTTTATATTCAATGAATCAGGGACCTTACCCCTCCAACTTTACAGAGAATATTGTGAATATTTCTCTCTTGGATGAACAACCCTCATCACATTCAACTGTGAAGGTGTGCCAAGAAGAGACACACATATTGTTTCACAAATTGGTTAGTTTAGGAAATATTTATCAAGTATTTCAGACATATACCACAGAATAAGAGAAGCAATGACATGAGATAAAGACAGTTTGTGTCCCAGGAACCATTCTTCGGTGGTGTGAACATGACACAGCAGTTTTTATGAAGGTCTATAAGCAATGTACAGAGAAGGCAAGCAGAATCCATTATGCTTCATTAAAGTCAACATATTGTACCAAGGTTTATGGATAGAAAGACATGGCATCTGGATGCCCCAGTGTGGGGGAATTCGAAGGCAGGAAGCTGGGTGGGTAGGTAGGAGCATACCCTCATAGAAGCAGGAGGAGGGGAGAAGAGATATGGGTTTCTGTGGGGAGGGAATGAGGAAAACGGATAATATCTGAAATGTAAATAAATAAAATATCCAATTTAAAAAAAGGAATCTGGAAAACAAGAAAACAATTCAGACAGTAGAAAAATACATAAACACCAACAAAAATTGACAATAGGAGTTTTTGACTGGAAGATTCCAATAGTCTGGCTAAATTTAGACTGGCTTGCTAGAAGTCTTTGTGTTAGTAAGTAATGAACTAATGTTCTCTTCTAAAGAAATAACAACCAAGTATCTGTTTTTAGAAAATGACGCTAATAGTAAAGTGAAGGCTAGGCTGGGAAGTGACCTCTGATGTCTTTCCATTTTCAAGCCTCTATAATCATGCATTTCATCTATTCCTAATTCTGTAATCTATGCTATCATTTACAGTGCCTTCTGTAAATCCTGTATCTGTGACTCCTAGCCCGGTTTCTCCTCTTCTATCTGAATGTTGTGTTTAGAATTATACCCTAAAGTTAATTATGTCATGAAACTCTACCCAAAGCAATACTGATTTTCAATCGCCTGCACAGAAGACGCCAGGCACTTGGCCAATCCTTCTCTGTTTCCCAAAGGGTTTCATAGATATTCTTGGTTTGTCTGATCATATCTAGAATCACATTGCTTCCTCTTTCCATGTCATCTGCAGGACGATCACCATTCCCATCCTGTCCTTGCGAATAACTACAATTTTATTGACTCTAAGTAATTTAACTCCTTTTTCATATTTACTTTTCTCAGACCATTCCTGCCAAACTGGATTTCTCTAGTCTTTAACTACATATAATCACCATCCCTTCCCATCACTTTAACTTCCCTTTCAAGCTGTATTGCCCAACTCTCTGCTGCCTGCATCTATCTTGTTTCTTCTGTTGTATGGGCTGCTGTCTCTCCCAACAAATGCACACACATACACACACACACACACACACACAAAGAATGTGGCTACTTCTCAAGCAAAACATTTCCCATCTTATTTCTCAACTGTAATATAGGACCTGCAGTGGCTACCACTTACTGAGGCCTTCCTATCATTATTACATACCAGACACTTATTATTTAACTTAATTCTCCACACTTCCCTACTTGAGTAGGCATGATCACTAGGGGGGAATCTTATTTTATTGGCAATAAATATTTCTAATGAGCATCGTAGCAATCACAAAAAATGACCTTGGTTTTCTTTCTCAAATAAAAGCTAACATTTACTTACATAACAATCTCTTTCATGTACTTTTTTAAACCCCCCCTTTAAATATGCCTGGGAAATTAATTTACTAAAAATATAAAGAACTTGGAAACAGGAGGCAGTGTCTTCCTGTTTTGATAAACGTATGTGTATCATGGGCATGCAATGTCTGTTCCCTAAATTCACCAATTCACCTCTCTCTCTCTCTCTCTCTCCCCCTCTCCCCTTCCCTCCCCCCTCCTCCCTCCCTCCATCTCCTTCTCTCTCCCTCTCTTCCCTTTTCTCTCCCTCTCTCTTACTGTCCTCTCCTATCCTCATTAACACCCATGCTTAAATTGTTATTAAAACTGTTGCTTGGTGAACTTCAACTTGCCTTAAAAAAAAAAGACAGCAAGAAAGCAGGAGCACTTTATAGTCTTTGTCCTGTTTCTCATCTGCGTATTCTAATATATCTGCCAATAGTCACCTTAGTTTGGTTTAGAGAAGCATGACATGACCTAGATAAAGCACCTCTTGTGTGTCATGTATAAAATCACTGAACTGTGACCTGTCGCACAGTGTACACCCTACCCAGCACTTAATCAGAATTCAGAGTCAGTTTATCAGGACATAGTATACTATTAACTGAATTTTTGTTCTACTGTAGCACTATTAAGTACAGAAATTTTAGTTTACACAAAATATGGTGGAGATTTGCACTTTTGTTTCTTCTTCCTCCAAGTACACTAATGCCTTCCACAGGATATAAAAAGCCTGCTCCGTTTAAACCACACATCCTCTCATAACTTATTAAAAACACTGAGAATAAAGGTATCTATTTTTGCACTCTCATGATTACGTCCTTGAACTGTGTTCTTTTGTCTATAGTAAGCCTTTTATATTTTCTTTCTTTATTTACCTACATGTTGACATATTAAATGTAAAAGGCTTTTATTTAAAATTTTCAAGTCTTTTTTTTTTCTGAGACAAAACTGAGAAATAGGAACTGTATATAGTTGACATTTACAGTCAGATGTCTTATTCCACACGACCATTGTAAAGACAAAACAGCATGAAGCAAATCATTCCTATCACCCAGTAAGCAGCTTTGTTTTTTTTTCAAGGTTACACTGTAAGAACTTCATAGATGTAGATAATGTCTTTTGATCATTCTTCCCCTACTTTCCCCTGCATGTCCCCCCAAACTCTCATTGTGTCCCCTCCTAACGTCACACGCTCTTTTTCTCTGTCTCACTGTGTCCAACCTCCCTGTGACTACATAAGAGAAACTGAACACATCCTAAGGATAATCTTTCCATTTTACCAACAATCTACTCTTGTACAACCAACAATCTCAGAATTACTACAGTGAGGGAGACATTTTTGGTTCATATATGTGATATTATTCAGTGTATGTATTTCTGCACTGTCATATGATCTCACCGTAGGCAAAACCTTAGTAAGGGCACAGAGCTCTCTATAGTGTTTGTTCTAACTTGCATTATGAGTCTTCAATTAGTTCAAACTCAAACTTTATTTTCTAAAAAACTGTTTCCTGTTGGATAGTTTGCACTTATCTATTGTGTCAATTTAATCTCTAGTAGTTTTAATCTATTTGCTCTTATTGGCTTCCATCTGGCTAAACTCTCCAGTGGTAAAAGCATGCGTTAAAGTCCCCCACTGTATTTGTACTGCTATCTTTTCCCCAAATTTAGCACTGTTAACCCAAAAGTCTGAGGTAATCAGTCTTCAGGTTCCCCCTTTGTGTGACAGGTTCTCTTCTTTGGGCCTGCATATCCCACGGGAATACTAGGATTAAAGGGACACACAGAGTAATGTCTGGCATGTCATCAGTTCTGGGGTTTTGACATGTAATGGATGTCTCAGAAGAGAGTGTCAAAGAACCTTGTAAAATAACTAGTCACATCATAGGGGATTTCATTGGAATAAATAGTGCTCATTTTGACTAATCTGAGACAATATATACCCCTTCAGTTTATTGTCTGTTAATAATAAGGAATCAAGGAGATGATTAAAATTCAATTCTCAAGGAAGAAGTGCAAAAGCAGCTGAAAAGCAGTGTCCAGGTAAGCAGGTATCTTTGTGTTAATCTAGTAGTCAGCTTTTAATTTGCCACATCAAATTACTAATATGAAGATTTTCCTGGATAGGTAGAGGTTCCTCTGTGATGACATCTCTCCATGCATGTGCTGATCTCAAAGTGTGGAAGATTCATCATTGGTATAAACAGGGTCCAGTAACATTGGTAGAGCTTTATACGGTTCTCTTGGGGAGGGTAGGAAGTGGGACTCTCCTTCCCGTGAAGGACGGAACCCGACTGGTGACTGGTGGTCCATCTCTTTGTTCAGTCCTTGAATGTTTTAGGAATAGAAAGTTAGCTCGGGAAACGTCTCTAGCATTTCAACAGAAACTGGGTGACTAATTTTTCTGCACGACGAGGTACTATGTGCTTGAGAAAAAGAAAGGTGAACACAAAGAGCAAAAACGCTTCTTGCTGTGTGTCTGTAGTCTGATAATGCCCAAAAGGAATACAAACATTGTTCTGCGGCAGAGAAGGACCTTTGAGTCAATTCATTGTTCTCTCACATAAACATTTACAATGTTGCTAATGTCCGTGGTATGCGAAGAGGACTGAAAATACTAGAGGTTCTCTGTAGACCTCTTAACAGGTGCTTAAAACCTGCTACAAGAAACCAGTACTTCCTCCCTGCCTCTCCCCATCCCACTCCCCCCTCCCTTCCCATTTCCACTCCTCCACCTTCTCCTTTCCTCTTTCTTCTCTTTCCCTCATGCTCCTACTTGACGACGTTAGCCATTGTCAGACAATGATGCATCATATTATCTCCCTGTCTATTGAAAATATATCAGCTTATTCTCAAATATACTGGGAGATTTCCAAAAAAGGAATGCAGAACTTGGATTCTTTGATTACAAATGGCTACATAAGCAAACCACACACAGGCGTGGGAAGGAGTGTCTCACTTCCTACCCTCCCCCAAGAGAACCATATAAAGCTTTACCAATGTTACTGGATCCTATTTATACCAATGATGAATCTTCCACACTTTGAGATCAGCACATGTGCAGAGAGATGTCTTTAATCTTCACAGAGGAACCTCTACCAAACAAGGTAAATCTTCGTATTAGTAATTTGATGTGGCAAATTAAAAGCTGACTACTAGATTAAAACAAAGAACATTTATGTCCTCAGTGCTTTGTGCCCATACTTGTCCACCTGTAAGTTACAAAGTGGATTCTCCTGGTGGCCAGAAAGCTACACATCAAGAATTGACCACACCTGTGGAATCCTTTGAGCCACAAGCCGAGTGGTTCATTTTTGCTGAACCTTTGTCAAACAGAGACAGCCTCTGTCTCCTGAATGATACTGGTGTCCTCATTATAGTAATTTTACTAAGCACTGAGATTCTGTGAATGGACTGAGTACAATCTACTGACGGCAGATTCTGAGTTGGCTGGAGCATAGACATGTTTATCAAAGCAGTGCAGCGTAGAGACAATGATTGGGTGCTGTCCATGAAAAATGTTCAACAGGAGGTAGTTGCATTCTGGTTTTCAGTGAAGACTCACCAATTTCTTCTGCTTTGAATTATCTTTTCAAACATGCTTATAGAGCAAATAGGACAACAATAGTGTTTTATCTCTGAGGCAAATGCCAGACATACCAATAGCTTATTATCATATCCGTGGGCCAGGGTTTCTCTTCTGTAAAACAAGACATTGTGAGTGCAGCTGCACCTGGTCTGGGAGAACTGGAGCTCATTGAACAGAAGCAAATGCTAACACTGTGGCTTCTGCTCCTGCCATGAATAATAACCATCTCTTTCTCTGACTGAGTATCTCATGTCTGCTACTAGCATTTGGGAAGCTGTGATGGGTTACCTTGTTGCCACACAAATGGGATAATGTCTCTGATTTTTCACAGGTTCCCAAAGTCCTTTCTTTCCCACAGACTGATGTTTGCTCCTGGAAATTATGAGACAACACTCACTTTCATCATTATATGTGCTTGCTTTTGTGTTATTTTTGACAAGTATTTAATAACACAAAAATATAAGTAGTGATGTGATAGTTACAATAACAAATAACAATGGAGAATTTCTGAAAAGATAACTAGTAATAATATTTAAAGTTATTAGAAGATTAAAAAAAACCTTGATGCCACCTTGAAAGTACATTTGTAAGGCTTTCAGGGTATTAAATGAAAAGGAATGGGGAATAGCTGTGAACTACTGTCTGCTTAACAAATAGTCTTAAGGGTAAGACAGAGAACAATAAACAAGCTGACCACATATGCATATGTTTGCGTGTGTGGGTGTGTGCAATTGTGTGTGTGTGAGATTGTGTGTGTGTGTGAGATTGTGTGTGTGTGTACTCATGCACATGTGTGCATTTGTGTATGTGTGTCTGTGTGCACTTGAGCACATGTGTGCATTAATATGTGTGTTTGTATGTGTGCACATGTGTGAATTTGTGTATGTGTATGTCTCTGTGTGCAGTTGTGCACATGTGTATGATTGTGTGTGAATGTTTATGTGTGTGTACTCATGCACATGTTTACATTTGTGTGTGTATGTGTGTCTGACCCTGTGTCTATGCATATTCAGAAGCCAGAGAAGTATGACTGATGTCCCACTCTATCGAGCTCCATCTTGTTCCTTTCAAACAGAGTCTGAACCTGAATCCAGGCTGGCAGTCAGCAAACTCCAATGAGTTTGGAGTCTCTATCTTGTCTCCATGACTCCCACCTCCCCATTTTTGAAAACAAAATAGCACTAGAGTTGTAGGTCAGTGTGCGTGTGTGTGAGTGTGTGTGTGTGTGTGTGTGTGTGTTTGTGTGTGTGTGTGTGTGTGTGTGTGTGAGAGAGAGAGAGAGAGAGAGAGAGAGAGAGAGAGAGAGAGAGAGAGAGAGAGA
>NW_021620926.1:2998385-3004603 GCF_004785775.1 Grammomys surdaster
AGAGAGAGAGAGAGAGAGAGAGAGAGAGAGAGAGAGAGAGAGAGAGATCTGATTTTTATTAAGGAACTGGCAGTTATGAGATATTATTGAAAGACACAGAAAAAACAATATGGATGTCAAGGCAAAAGTGGCTGAGTAGGTAACCCAAATGTCAACATGCAAATACAGTCCACTAGAGGTCAGCAGCTGCTAACTCCCAATCAAGCAAAAGATGTGTGTATACTCCACATCTGACCTCTTTGAGGACTGGGAGCATTTATTGCCATCTGCCCTCAAAGAAGCCCAGTACTTTGAGTTCAGGTTTCAAAGTGCCAAGATCTAAAGACTTAGGAAGAAAACGCTGATGGTGATTCTGTAGACATGTCATGGGTAGAGTCTGGTATGGAGAGTTTCACAAAGGCTGGATATACGGTATAGTGGCTGACAGCTGGCAATTCCCCTCTGATGTCTTGGCAAACATTCAGGAGCTGGGTTCTCTTCCATGACTGCCACTGGCTTTGTAGAGGGCACCTCTGAAGCTCACATGGAGGAAAGGGCTATTTAGAGAAGATGACACAATTATGGCAATAACCCCCAAGGGAATGACAGATGTAGTTTTCACATGAGCAATTATTGAAAGACAAGATGACCTTAAATTAGACTCTAAGCAAAGTTCCTCCACTAAGTGAGGGCTAGCCCTTTTTCTCTGCTGTGGCCTCAAGAAACTTTTACTGGTGGGTGTTAGCATCCAGTGAAGGTGACAAATGTATTCCACCCATTTAGCTGGAAGGGATGATGATTACTTACCAGCAGAAATTGTTGAATTTCTGAAACAAAGAGCCAATGGCCTTCTTAGCCACACAACCAATGTTAAATTTATAAAAACAGTATTCCAATTTACATTAAGGGATATTTAAAATTCTGTGAATGAAAATTCATATATTATACAAGATAATTCACATTTATGATTGAATAAAGATTATTTTATATATCCTATAAGGTTGTATATATATATATATATATATATATATATATATGTTTCATTAAAAATTTATATGGTTAACATATTTTTTAATTAACTTCATATGAATGACATTGTGAGGCACAGCCAAGGGAACAATGGAATGGGAGTCACTGGGCTTGGGTTCAAGCACTGAATCTACTGGCAATGAGCTGAATGGAGTTGAGTGTTTCACTTTATGTTGGCAGCCTGTATTTGTTCAGCATCTACAGTGATGCCCACTGAAGAGCTCTGAAAATAGAAGCAACTATTTGATTCTGCAAAATTTTAACTATGAGTAAAACTGATGTCATATATAAGGAAAACGTTAAAATAATCCATTGATCTTTGTTGTGGCTGCATAGGCCATAGGCATATCATTCAGGATCCAGAGGAAGAACTCGAAAACACTTAATCCTGACTGGACATCTATCAGGGTGAAATATAGCATGGGGTAGTGTTTGTTCTCCCAGGAAAGTTCAATGGCCCTCAGTGCAGAATATTGTTTTTTGATTGCTTAGCAATCCATTTACAGCCTCAGGGTCCCAGAGCTCTGGCCTCATATTAGAAGGCCCCTAGGACTAGTCTCAAGATCAATGCTCTGATCACTATAGTCATTCGCTGCAGGAAATTAAATCAGACTCCTGGGGACCAAGCTACCATCAGCTACAGCTCTGGGGACTTGGGAAACCAGGAGCAGACACACTGTAGACATCCTCCCTAACAAATAAGCTTGAAAAATGGAAAGCACCTTGATGCCTGTTTCTATTTTCTGAAAAAGATATACTGCTTTCCAACAGAAGCATTTGATAGCTACTCTTACAATCATGGTAAACCTTAACTGAGTCTTAGTATAAAATTAACCATTTTATAACTGTATTATAATGTAACCTTATAAATATCAATTGAGCAAATATTTATGATTGTTTTACACTATGCTATGGTTGAGCAAAATATGTGGTCTAGGAAAAGCCCTTTGTGCTTGAGAATATTAGCAGACGTTATTAAATAAATCTAAAAGGATTGAGTGTAAAAATAAGTTTGTATAGTTCATGTCAAAAGGACAAACAAAACAAAACAACAACAACAAAAACCATCGGTGAGCCTGTGATCGCTCCTTATGTAGTTTGTAAAGGGAGTTTGTCATCAAAGGATTAGTGCACAGTCAGTGTAAGGAAGGAGGAACTGAGTATCTATGAATGGTGACAACTTGGTGCACTCTCAGGATGCTGTTACCAGCTTGCCTTTGATTTTCAGTCTTCTCTCATTATCTCTGTCAATTAGCAGGTATTGACCTCCTGCAGGAACATTGAGCCCATATCGGAAGCAGTACTATAGTGAGCACTGGAAGAACAGGAGTTGGCTTCACCATTTCAGCTATTTACCCTCAAGGTTTCTCTGTTCTTATGTGCAGAGGCAACAACATTGACTTTGCCTTGGGCTCCCAGGAACGACTCTCTTTGAATCTCATTAAAGAGTTTGCTTCCACAAAACTAGAGAAAGTTTTATTAAAATGTCAAACAAATTGCTTGAAACTCTGCAAGAACAGAAAAGTTTTGCTTTAATTTAGCTTTCTAGGTTTACTGTACCTGCACCTGTCAGCCTATAGTGCAATTTATCCCTTATCAGCATCAGAGGAAGACCACAGGAATTTAAAATTCACCACTCTTAGTTACCTCAGAGATATGACTTCAAAACGTCTAATGTAGTGGCTCTAAGTTTAGTGTTTCTGAACAATTCTTTTAAGTTAACTATTTTATATTTTATATGCAAGTAGAAAAGCTGGAAACATTTTAGGTGAAAGAATTGCAAGCTATGGATATGAATGGGACTCCTGAGTATTCACATAAAGCAAAGTAAGAAAGCTGTTGTCAACAAAAAGTATAAGAGGATTCTCCATCAGTGTGGAACCAAGTCCTCCCTTCAGGATTCCTTCATGACTCCAATGACAAAGTTTACAAAATAAACTTTATTGAGATAAAGGGAGAGGCACATGTCGTATAGTCATATTTAGTGGTCTGAAATTCCTCTCTATATATTTCCAATGATTATTCATAGTAATAATTTTCATAAAATTATTTTATTGACCTTCTATACAGCATGGATGTCCCTTATACTTGAAATTACTCTGATTCCTAGCAATGTGATGTCATTTATACTGTGAAATGCAATATATGTGAATTAACTCCATTATGTATTTATTATACACACCCAATAACTCCATTCATGTTAGCCTTCATCTTAACTAGAAAATAGGCTAAATAAAATTGTGATTCTTCCATTTAGTTACTAAAAATAAGACATATACAGAATGTTTGATAAATACTAAATACTCAGGTACTAATACTTGATCATGTTTGGCTATTGGCACATTAATGTAAAGGCCAACAAATGATCCTGATATTCAGTACAGTTGACTTAAGCAGACAATCATAGAGTTAAGATCCCTATGTTTTGATGACTCTGACACACTAATTCATAGATCATACTATAGTTTCTGCTTAGGAATGTATCATTTGACTTATAGAAAGTGTTCTGAAATATATAGAATGTGAATTCTCATGGCATAACAGGATGTACTACACTGCTTTGGTCCTTTCTCAAGCAACAGAAAGAAAGCTTCCATTGGTCTTTGCCCTGTGCTTTTAGTACAGCACTCTCAATCATAAACTGAGGTTGAGCCCCAGGAGCAAAATAGCAAATGAAGTGTCAAATGATACCTGGCGTATATTGCACACTTGCTACGTGTTAAACACTCCACTAAGCATTTAATTGGCACTTTATCACTGAGCTGTCACAATCATCTACTACATTAGGCACCATTTTCTTCACTTTACAGTGAAAGAACAGAATCTCTGAAATGTCAAACTGTCCCACAGCACAGGACTAGTAATTGACAGAATTTGAAATTGAGCAAGATCTAGCCACAACCGGTTTCATGATCTTCTCATTATGGTAAATTTCCCTCCAAGGTCTCTTCCTGCAGTCATACTATTTCACACTCAAATATCAAAAGTCTTGTATTTGAGGCCATAGGATTCATCTCTGTGGAGGTCTTACATGTGTTTCATGTTGAGTTATATCATGGACTGACCCATTCTTCAGATAACTTTTTCGGGAAGTGATCAAGCTCAACCTAGAAAGAATGAGTAATTAGCTTACAGTGATAAATAGGATAGACATGAAAATAAGCCTTTCCTTATTTCTCACTGCTGAGTTTCTATCCTCCCTCCCCACCCTAACCATATATAATCATTATTAAATAAAGCCCATTCTTCCATATAAGTTATATCCATTATACATGTAGAAGTCCCATGCAGTAAACATCATTCAAACAAATTTAATTCATCACTTGTGATCCATTTGAACTTCAGCAATAATCTTTATTGTGGAAAAGAAATTCATCCATGTTGACATGTTCCCCAGATTGAGACCTTGAGAGAACAGTGTGAAATGAAGTATTTATTTACTGTTTCCAAAGCTATGTTGATAGCACTTTACAGTTGTGGCCAGATACTTACATAGCAACACCTGGATTCAGAAATACTCCTGTATGACAGTGATAAGTGCTTCCATTGATGAAATAAAGTAGTGGTTAGCCTTTCTCTCTCAGATCTCCCTCTGGTTCCTTTCAAGCCACGCCTCTAAAAAGCATCCAAAACAAATGTGGATTTAAAGAATCTAAGTTCAGGTCTTCTTCTTTGTCTCAATATGGTATTAATCAGGGTTATTAAAAAGAACAGAAGTAAGTTTAAGTTTTATACTGTAATCATGAAGACATAAATCTCATGTAGCTCCTCTATAGTCACAGATTGTGACAATGTTGTCCCATTAATCTGTTTTATGTACCTTGGATATATAAGGAAGCCAATGGTCATTTTGATCTAAGTATGAAGGCCTGGGAACCTGGAGGATAAAAGTATAAACTACATCCAAAGCTGATAAAAGACTAACATATGAGCTCAACAGACAAACAAGAAGGTTGTAAAAATATTTTCTTCCTCCAAGTTTTGTTTTATCTGTTTTGTGGTGGGTTTACAAGCAGTATCTGCCCTGAGAAGCATCATTTGCTAGGTTCATTGATTTCAGCTCCAGTCTTATCCAGAAAACCCTCACAGTCATCCAGAAATGACTTTCCACCTGGGTCCCAAACACTAATTTGGAGACTGACTGGTCACATTAGCTTTGTCTTTACTTCAAAAGTAATGCACTAACCTGCTTCAGTTAGGTACAGTGTGTAGGGGTATTGCTGTTGTTAATTTTGGTATAGGTGTTTTGCTTGCATAAATGTTTGTATGCCTGGTGCCCTCAGAGGCCAGAAATGTGCACCACTTTGCCTGGCACTAGAGAGACACATGCTCTTGAACCACCATTTTGGTACTGAGGAACTGTGTGTAGGTTTCCTGCAACAGTAGCAAGTGCTTTTAGCTGCTACAACTCTTCAGCTCCACATCTCCATTGCAATATTCGCTTCCTAGTACTTTTCTTTCACAAAGTTTGAAAGCATTTCCTTTCTGATTGTGATGATGAGCTTGCTCCATTTGTCACAGATCCATTAGTTTGTTTACGAATCTCCATTATCTGCAACCTGCTGTGTCTCTACACAAGGCTGCTTGCCTAATCATATTGAGAATCGACTACACACAAAATGATATATTGAGAATATTTGATGTATTTACTCTTAATCCTCACAGTGCTGGATCCTTATAGTCTTGAGTTTAAAGTTGAAAACAACATATTTTGTTGTAGAATAGTTAAATAGTTTGCACCTAATCACCTAGTTAGAGTTGAAATAGCCTTCAATAAACATAGGATATCAACATTACAGACCATGATCTTAACAACCAACTTTTTCCTTGAAAATGAGAGATCTATTTAGGCCTGCCCCAAAGTTCCTAAATAGTCAAGACACTTAAATAATATTGCCTTTCAAATATCCATACTCTATTCTGACTCCGTGATTTCATTCATGGTCTTTAAATTGAGTGTGTTTATTATCTTTGGATTAAAAACTAAAAATGTGATACCATATTCTGGCTCTTTTCCTAAAAAGTATGGTAAGGGAACATGATATTTTAATTTTCAAATGTCTACCATTTTTTATCACATCAAAGCATCCTTCAAAATTATAATCTAAAACTCACAGCAAGGGTGCTGGATACATGCCTCTGAATTTAAGGTTACTTGCTGTCCTCTCTCTCTCTCTCTCTCTCTCTCTCTCTCTCTCTCTCTCTCTCTC
>NW_021620926.1:3004613-3030470 GCF_004785775.1 Grammomys surdaster
TCTCTCTCTCTCTCTCTCTCTCTCTCTCTCTCTCTCTCTCTCTCTCTTTCTCTCTCTCTTCTCACACACACACACCATTTCAAAATCCTCACAAAAAATCTTGATGAAAATGATAGCATGACAACTATATTTATTATAAAGCTATTTTATTTAAGGACAATAACATTTTTCCATCACCAAATCACTGGGAAATAAAGATTAGAAAAGAAAGAACAATATAAATACAATGGTGATTCTAATTGTGAATTATCTGTTAAAAGGCCACTTTTCCTGAAGTTCATGCAGGTAAAATTGAAACTTCTCATGAAGTTTCAATAAAGAGACTCCGCCTCTGATTTCAAGTGTTTTGATTCTGCTAGTAAATTGATCCAAGTTTAGTAATATTTTTGGTGTTATTGAATACTTAATTGTTTCAGGGTGAGTTGAACCTATCAGAAATTGTAGGGCACCTTGAGCTTCCAGAGTAGATTACATTATATCATGGATTTCTTGCATATTCACATTAACTAATAAGCTATATTTTTTGCTAAATATTTTCATATACAGTAGTGAAAATTTATCTTTTTAGGAAACATGGTTATTCTTGGTGCACAGTAAATAGTGTCCAAGTGACATAAAATGATTAACATGCTTTGTGACTATAGTTTACCATAAGAAATATCCTCCCAAAAAACAAATCATCCTTTGCAATTGGAAAGAGAAATAGAAACATATATATTCATTTTTCACACATACGAACAGATTATTTTAGATTTAGAGAAATAGATTTCCCAAGTATTCAGAAATAAATTCAAGTCAACCATATCCTTTATAAATTTTTCACTTACTAGGCAATTGTGAACCACCAGTCACACAGCATGTTGGCTCATAAGTGCTAGAAGATTCCACAAGATGTGGCCCAGAGACAATATTACTTGAGGTATTACAGGAACTAGACTCAGGGACCTGAGAGCGGCATGGGCTGGATTCAAACTCCAGAGTTTGGGAACTTTCAAATGCTGTAGACTTTAGTGGGCAACACTTGGTTATGTAACTTGCAGGTTGGTAGCTCTGGGCTACAAAACCAATTTGCTTACAGTTTCTTGACTGGCAGGTTTGAGAAGCATGCTCTGGCACAGCTGGAGCTATTTCTGTTGTTCTTTCACAGATCTTGGAATTAGAACAAATTGTTTGGTCAGCTCCGGAGTTCCAGGAACTTTGCACACAGGGGTCCACTTTGCACTGGTGCTGTCCGCAGTTGGTCAGTTGGCAGGTAGAAGTTTCACTGTAGGTTTCTTGAAAGTTGTCCAGGAGCCAGGTTCTGTTGTGACAACTGCTGGGCAAGAAAATGCCATCTTCAAAGCTTTGGGGATTAGAGTTGTGTGTGATGGAAGACAGTGATGGAGCTTTACCCAAGCTCCTGAATGAGTGGCAGTGGCTATGAAGCATACTCCTCAAACCTTAATTGAAGTTAGTTAAAAAAGACTCAAGATGTTAAATGTTAGGTTTAAAGATGTAGACTCTATATCTTTGCTGGGAACATTATATAGTACTCAGAAAGCTGGGTGTTGGCTTTAATTTTCAAGACTCCTTTGCACCTCAGTGCTTAAGCTAATTTGAAGGATAACATCTTATTAGTGCTTTGCTTCATTCTATATGAAATGGTGCCTTATTAACAAGATGCAAGTCCAATTGTTAATCTTCAAAATGGCTTTCATGTTGTTTCCATAGCTGAATCATCAGGGTGAGGTTTGTCAAATAGGAGTCCTAGTGTGTCATCCAAGCTCACTGTTGTGACTTTTTATACTGGTAGATGGACAATGAAGAGTGTAGGTATAAATAGACAACCAAATACTGATTAACCTTAATCACTGGAGTTTTCAGTATACCAATATATCCAGAATGTGATAAAATGTTGTTAATTTCTACTTAGAAGTAGATCCAGTTGGGCCCACCATCTGATATTCTCCTCTAGTTGATCCACATATAAGTGGGACGTACAATAGTTATTTCTTCTCATTATTTACTAAAACCATTAAATGTTTTTAGTGGATGCCTCTAGCATTCTTTTTCTCTATATTTCTTACAATATTTTATTTATTTTCAATTGTGTATACACATGTAGGTCTGGGAGCAAAATGTGTGTTTGTGAGTACAGAGGCAAGAAGAAAATGTCAGATCTCCAGAGTTTAGATGTGGTTACAGCCTGGTGTGAAAAACCCATCATGGGTTCTGGGAACTGAGTTCAGTTCCTCTATAAAAAGAGACCTTACTTTCAATACCTGATCCATCTCCCCACCTCTTGCTCCTCTCTTTACCTGAATCTTTGTTCCCTAAATCACCTTGACGTCTTCACATGAAAAAATTTCCCATTTAAAGGTTATTGTTTCTTCTTCTTAGTCACTGATACACTATTTTTATTAATGCAAAATGTCTAATCTCCCCTTTTTGTTCTCCTTGCATGAATTCCATAATCTTTGACACTGAAGATGAACTACTATCAAAATAAACTAATAAAAAATATTAAAATTATGCACACAATGTGTAAGATATTCATCTATAACATTGGATCAGAAGTTATAAAGCAAATTTCATTGCACATTTCATACCAGCATGATATTTATACATATTTATGTGGTACCATGTGATAATTGGTTTCATGAAGGCATTACGTAGTGATTGTATTACGCTTATTTGTATATGTTACCAAACTTTGTACTTTTATAGAGCTTGAATCACATCCTAGGTTCATGTAGAGCACATTTGTCCTACTGCACTAAAGAGCAACACAGACTCCTTAAGTCTAATTGTTTCTCTTTCTTGGTTCCCATCTCTCATCCCAGCTCCTCCGTGTCTTTGCTACTTTACTGATGATCAGTGAATTTCCACCTTTCTATTCTGATTGACTTCCACCAGGCAGTGGCTAGTTGTGATCATGCTTCCTACGGGTTAGTATTGCCTCGGCTATAGCAAATATAAACCAATGTGCTCTTCAGTTATATTTTATTCTCTTTAGTAAAAGCAACTGCTCTTAGCTAGGGTCCATCTCTCCAGCTCTGTTTTGTTTTGTTTTGTTTTTCAGAGAGAACAGATGATCAACTCTAACAATTTTTTTGCACCAATATGCTCTAACTAGAAGTTTCATACTCACAATACTGAGCCTGCCAAGAAAATTCTTCTAATGCATTCTAAAATTTACTTAGCTCAACTAAAAAACAAATAAACAGAAAGAGAATGTATTCTTAGGTCACTATCCTAGACTTTTGTATATAGGTCTAAAGAAGTCTAAGACTATTCAGGAATTCTGAAAAACCCTAATGAATGACCACTCTTAATATTTGAAGGACTAGGAATGTTACAGAAAATTTACAAGACACATCTGAAACCATTGTACCAAATGGACATTGTTTATTGTTTAGAAAAAACACTCATGAATTATGGATCCTACTGTGCTCTTCACATGGCCATTACATCTACAATAAGCCATTCATTTCTCATACCTACCATCTAGTACTTATTTGATCTTGTGTTTTTCCCAGTGCCTTCTATTGGAACTGTGATCACTGTGTATGTATGTGTGTGTGTGTGTGTGTGTGTGTGTGTGTATTCACACATGCGGAGGGGTGTGTATTCACATATGTGTGTGTTTGGAGAGTATAGAAGTCAGCGTGGTTGCTTAGACACAACCCACCTTCCATTTCATACAAAAACTTCTCCTGCAGGCCAGACAAGCAGGGCAGCAAGATTTACCTCACTAATTGCTGGGATTATAAGCACATGGCACTCGACCTTATATTTAAAAATGTGTTCTGGGAGGTAACGTTGATCCTCATTTGTAGATATCCTGGACTCATGATTGGCGTCTTTTTCCAACTCTGACTCTCCTTCTTGAAGTTATTAAATTAATATCATTACAAATTAGAGCAAGACCTATTCCCCTAATCTAGTCAGTAATATCTTACAAGAGTTGATCTATTTTTGTAATTCAAACACTTGTTTTCACCCTCTGCTCAATGTGCTCCAAATTCAAAGGCCTTACCTATGCCCAGTGGATATGTCTACACACACACACACACACACACACACACACACATACACAGTGATCACAATTCCAATAGAAGGCACTGGGAAAAACACAAGATCAAATAAGTACTAGAAGGTAGGCATGAGAAATGAATGGCTTATTGTAGATGTAATGGCCATGTGAAAAGCATAGTAGGATCCATAATTCATGAGTGTTTTTTCTAAACAATAAACAATGTCCATTTGGTACAATGGTTTCAGATGTGTCTTGTAAATTTTCTGTAACATTCCTAGTCCTTCAAATATTAAGAGTGGTCATTCATTAGGGTTTTTCAGAATTCCTGAATAGTCTTAGACTTCTTTCTTTGACTCAGTGTTCAGCAGATTTAGCAAGACATTGTGTTGATCTTCATTGTTTCCTTCGTGAAGAGTTAGTTTTCTTATATAGACAATCCCTACACATCTTTAAAAAGTCTTAGGATTACACAGTTTCTTGACTTTGCTACTACCCCATGTCTTTTAACAAAGCAAGAAACATCTGAATCTTTCTCACTATCAGTTCCCCAGTAATGAGTCCCACAGTGACTACCTGCTGTGTAATAAGATCTCCATAAATGTACTTTGAAAATTAACAAACAGGGACGGGCAATGGTGGCGCACGCCTTTAATCCCAGCACTTGGGAGGGAGAGGCAGGCGGATTTCTGAGTTCGAGGCCAGCCTAGTCTACAGAGTGAGTTCCAGGACAGCCAGGGCTACACAGAGAAACCCTGTCTTGAAAAACCAAAAAAAAAAAAAAAGAAAGAAAGAAAGAAAGAAAGAAAGAAAGAAAGAAAGAAAGAAAATTAACAACAGGGAATGTTAAAGAAATATGTGCTCAAAGTATAGCTGATTTCATTCAGTATATAGTATTTAAGCCTCCTTGTATCCTAGTGTTCAAGAACTGCAAAGGGTGCTTAGTTTAAATGAAAGTAAATAATTATGCTTTCCTATTTGTGAAGTGGGGATAAAATTATTATAGAAGTCCTATATTGGTTACAGTCTGAATCAGTTATTCTGGGATAATGCTTAGTTCTCCATGGGCTTGCTTTAGGAAGCTTTTACCATGAAAAGGTCTCTATTTTTCATTGCCCTGTTTCCAAAATATGTAGACAATACAGGGAATCATACAGATTAGACTTCACACCTGTGTCCAGGAACCAGCCTTCTTCTTTACTCCCATGTGGTAAATTAGTGCAGACCCATGCAGTTACTGACTATCATGTTAGATGGAGATGTGAGATCTGCCACTGGTAAACAGGGTTATTCTGTGAATTCCCTTTGGGAACAAGTATTGGCTTGCATATTCTATTGAACTGAGTGCTGAATTAATGGGTGTTTCAACGTATAATTTTGATTCAATGAGGTGCTACAGATTTTAGTCACCGCAGAATTTATAGAGGGAGTTACCTGGCCTATTACAACAGAATGACGTAGGCTAGTAAACTGATCACCTTGGAACTGCTTTTACATAGCCTACTAAAAGCTTGTTTTAGCTTTGCAGGCCGTGATACTTATGTAGCATGCCTTAGAGAATTTTTGAGAAACAGAACTAGATATTTAGCTGTTTATGGTAACTGAATACTTTGTTGCTGGATAGGTGAACAACCCCTACTTTATCTAGACTTAAAATTCACAAATGGCACCAGATGCACACCACCACCAGAGGGTGGGTGGCAATTAACATCTGGCATAAGCAAGCATGATAAGAGTAAGCCAAGCCTTACAATCACAAATTTCAATAATAATATTTTGATGTCTTTGTTTCTTCATTTTTAAAATGAAAATTATGTGAGGTGCAACATTGTACATTTGTTTACTTAATAATGTATGAATATATGCATACATAATTATTGGATTATTCAACTGAGTGATACAAAGAATCAGAATTTTTAGAAATCTTTGGAGTCTTTATGTAAAGCCACCTCTCATATTCTTAATGTGGATTTATACAAAATTGTGCAGCATCATGAATTTTTTTAATACTTAGGGTATTATTTATGTGTACATTTTTTCATGTTCCATTTATTGTTTTATAAAAAGTGAATTGTACTTTTCATTCCCATGAAAGATAGAGTCTGGGTTTGTCTCTACCTCTCTAGGGCTAAACATTGAAATGATTTATATTGATTCTGCTATATTATTGGTTCTATTATATATGTTGATTCTGTCATATTATATGCTATGCTTCATATATCTTGTTCAGTTGAGTAAGATATAAAATTATTAGATAGTTATAACTACCCCATATTATGAATTTACTCTAGAATTGCTCTCGTTTTTCTTTTTCCTTGACTGTTTTTCTAATAATGACTGAGATTAACTGTAACCCTTTTCTGTAATTATAAAGCCTTTCACATAGCAACATCTCAGGCCAGTGGAGCAACACTCTTCCCAGAGGCTCAAAGATGTGGTCTCTTTTTTTTATTGGATACTTTATTTATTTATAATACAGATGTCATCCCCTTTCCCCATTTCCCCTCCCTAGAACCCCCTATCCTATACTCCCTTTTCCTTTATGCTTTTATACCATTTTGATTACATGTATGTATTAAGGTCAGGTTTCTAACCCTGCTGCTTCCACCCTCTTAACCATGCCCCTCTCCTTCCACATACTTCACACAAGGAGAGTTTGGATTAGCAATTAACTGTCTTCTCAAGACACCACATTCCACATCTCTCCCTCAACATGTTGATCTTGTAGGGATAGAAAGAATACCGACTGCACTCTTGAGAGGTCCACCAAGTAAATGAAATCTTTATATTCATTTAAGGTCATTCATTCCAAATCCATCTAAATTCAGAATTCTTAGTCTGTAGATTGTCAGTTGCAATGGCTGTAGGTGAAACCTCACAAGTATATAATAAATATTCCAGTATTTGAAGACTGCACCCAAGAAGAGGCAAACCTATTTCTCCAGCTATGGGTTGACATACACCACAGGAGTTTGGTGAAGGAATCATAGTTTTGCTAAACATGAAATATTTTATGTAACAAGGGAAATACCCTCTCACACATTGTGATGTCTAAACAAGACAGAATTTTAGGCTCTGGGACACTTGGACACTTCAAAAATGTCATATTATTTAAATATGGGTAGTTTTCATGCTAGCATTACCTGTGTCTACAGATAAATGAACCATTTAGATTAGAAAAGTAGAGGGAGGAGAGATGGCTCAGTGGTTAACAGCTCCTGCTGCTCTCACAAATGTCTAAGTTCAATTTCTAGCACCCATGTCAGGCTGATGACAAGTGTGTATAACTCCAGCTCTAAGAGAATCTGACACCATTCTCAGGCACCTATTCATTTGCACATGAATGTACATACACACAGATGCATGCAAACATGCACCAATACTCATACACACACACACACACACACACACAAAGAGAGAGAGAGAGAGAGAGAGAGAGAGAGAGAGAGAGAGAGAGATTTTAAAATAAAATAAACCTTAAAATAAATGTAAATGCAAAAGAAGTCATAAGTAGTACCATTTGTTCTAAAGACTTTCTTTAAGAATTTTTGTTTCTTGTTCAATTGCAAGTTAGATACACCTGACTTTGATTGAAAAACTAGGATAGTAGGGAGAAAGTGAAAAGGGGAAAACAACAACAACAAAATAAAAACTAGAAAGAGGAGTCGAGATGAGGCGGGAGAGGATGAAAAAGAGGGAAATGAGGGGAATCAGGGAAAGAAGACATATATCCATGACAGTCATAACGATCTAAGTGCTTGGAGTTTCTTGTTTTGTTTTGTGTGGAATTACTCTGCTTATTTCATGGTATTGTAGCCCAAGCTGCCCTAGAACTCAACATACTTCTGCTTTAACCTCCTGAGAGCTAGGATTATAAACTTATACTACCAAACTTAATGCTACATATATTTCTTGTTCTCTGCTTCCCAGACAGAACTCTTACTGATTCATCTAGGATAGACTTGTCAGGTTATATTTGAAGATCCAAGTTCTGAAGAAGCACATGTATCTTACATTTGACTAATACAAAGTTATGTAGTCAAACAATACATTTTTACTGTCCGTAGTCTGAGAAAGAAAACTACCTGAGGTCCCTGAAACTTTGTTCAATTTTACAACTTCATAAGATTCCCAAGCCTATCTTCATCTTCAAATGTATATTGCTCATTTAATAGCAATCCCTCTTATGCCAAACAACTAAAAAAACTAACAAAACCAAGCACCGCTAGGCATTATATCAGTAAATATATAAATATATGTAAGTATATGTGAAATTTTGAGTTTTCATAGAATTTACAAAAAAAATATCAACACTATAAATTTAATTTGCAATGCTGTCTTAGACTTTGAGTTAGTGTGTTAACAGAGTTCTCAAAGGACATCTGTCAGCCCGCACCGGGTCAGAGAGTAAGTGAAGAATTGGAAATCAGGGAATGAGAGGATATTTCTTCCTGTTCAAAGGTCAGGAATTCAGGAGTGGGTGACAGTATTCAGGCACCCACTTACTAATTGGAAATTAGTAAGACAATCAGTACAATGCAGATCCAGTGCCACAGGAACAATTTGCCCTGGCAGGTTCATCACGTAGGATGGGTGGCAGAACCAACATTCTCAAACCACTAGATCCATCAATCTGCCTGTGAGTCAAATTTTTAGATCCATAAACCAGAGAGTGTCAGCTGCCAGACCCAAAACCCTGAGAGCCAGCATATGTGGTCCTACAGGGACAGCAGAAGCTGGAGACCCTGAGGCTGTTGCAGGGTCTCTGGCAGGAGCTGTGCACCACATGCAAAGTCTGGCATCTGCTGGCTGGCCTGGAAGCAGTTTTGATGACAGCTGTTGCAGAGAGAGGGGTGCCCAGATTACAGGTTCTAGGAGAGCAGAAGTTGGTGCTCTGGACCAGATTGCTGGAGTATGATGAGCCATAAGAGTGAGAGTAGGGCAGGTTGTGGCCCACAAGAGCAAGAGTAAAAGTTCCCATATCAGTAGTTGTGCATCTTGAGAGGAGATAAGCGCTGAGCTGAGTTCCAGCAGGAAAGATGCTCTGTTGTCCTTTTCCTTCTCGATGCTCATATACTCTTCCACTGCTAGATGTGATATAGCATAAGAGACCTTGCCCCTTCCCTTGTCTGTGATTCATTAAATTACCAATGAGCACCCATTATAATTATAACTTAACAGTGCCTTAATCATGATTTTATCACTCTTGATGTATGACAGCTACTTGAATTTTTTCTCCATATTTTTTTTCCCAAATAAGGCATCCTTTAATTTGAACAACACTCGTCAGGATGCATATGGAGTGGAAACTTAAGGGTTCCTTGGAAAGTCAGTTGGATGGTATTTTGCTGGAGCAAACATGTAGAGGAACATGTGGACACATGTGTGAAAGGCCAAGGCAGACTCCTGAAGGAAAGTCTCACTGAAGCAGACACAGGAGAAAGGATGTTCTGCTAAAGCAAGTACATGAAAGGACATGTGATGAAAGAGTCTTTGCTAACGACATGCAGATATTGGTCCACCTTACCTTGTGTAACTACAAATGAAGTTGTACTTCATTTGTTGAGCCTCCATAGAGAGAAACACGCCCAAAATCTTATGGTAGTGTACTGTAGCTTCTTCCCACTTCTGTGGACTCTGATTGGATGCATGTACTGAGGCAAAACCTGTGCTGAGGCAGGCATGTGTAAGACCCATGATATTTGGAGGGTATAAACAGGACTCAAAGGAGTGAATGAGATAGAGCTGGGCTTGCTGGTACAGCTAGCTGTGCAATGCTTGTGGGTCCAAGTCTTTGCTGAGAGAGGCACAGCCGAGCACTGACGTTCCTGTTGGTCCCTCCTGTTGAGGCTGAGGCCTGGCTGTCTCTGCTAGGCAGTGCCACTGCTGTTGATTCTTTGCTATCCTGACTCTACTGAACTGGACTGCTGGGGTATCCATGAAGTCTGTGACTGGATTGAGCTGTCATGCTTGCAAACCTGTGTGTTCTGAACTGCCAATTTCCAGACAACACAGATGGGAGTTTCTCCAAAGAACCTTTCTAAACAGGTACACTCCCCACAACCCCCATATCCTTTCTTTTCCATTATCTCTGGTGGGTGGTAGACTATAAGGGAGGTGAAAGCATTTAAGAACCATTATTAAAAATAGGGTTTGAAAAAATTAAAGTTACATGCATATCACCCTTTGATTCTTCACAGACTTTTATGATGGATATTTTGACCATAAGTGTGTATAGTTCTCACTAGCATTAACAATAGTCAGAAACCATCCCTGAATTGTTAGTATATAATTTATTAACTTTAAAATATTTAACATTTAAAATATGGCATGATTTAATATTTGCAATCATCTTAACATGGAATAGTAACAAAAATTACTATGAGAGAATACAGGAATGGAGTCATGGGGACCTGAGGAAGTTATATGTTCTCCAAGTCAGACCAAAGAAGTCATAGTTCAGGTGTCTCTTACTTTAAAGCAGACATAAACCACATGAAAAAAGTTAAAGTTACAAAAGTTACATAGATTAAAAAAAATTTAAATCTATGAAAAAATAGCTTTGTTTCAACTAGAGGATTATTAACTTTTGTAGTATACACAGGATCCAAAGTGGTTGAGGATACCACAAGAACACAGCCCAGAGAATCAACTTAAGTAGGGCTCACAGGGGCTCACAGAGACTGAAGTGACAATTGAAGTGAAGGGTCTGAAATATCCTTCACATATATGTGTGGTTGACTATGTATGGTTGAGTAGTTTGATGCTCTTGTGGGATACCTGATTGTTGGAACTGGGGCTGTCTTTGATTTCTCTTCTTTTGAGACCACGCTCCTTCTACTGGGTTGCCTCATGCAACCTTGATATGAGGTTATGTGCCTAGTCTTATTGTTACTTGTTATGCCCTGTTTGGCTGATATCTCTGGGAGGCCTGCACTTTTCTGAAGTGAAATGGAAGAAGGTAGATCTGGTGGGGAGAAGGACTGGCACATTTGGAAGGAGGGAAAAATGTGATAAGAATATAATATATGAGAGAAGAATAAATAAATAAATAAAATAATTAACTAATTTAGAAGCTAGATACCCTAGTTCAGTGCTTCAGGTATGGACTGTGTAATGCTATGTAGCAACAGACTCCCTTCTGCATTTTAAATGCCTTCAACTAACACTACTCCAGTTTGCTTTAGTTTACACACATATGAAGAATTAATTATTTGAAAATGTTTGAGTTCAACCACATGATATCTGCAGATGATATCTATAGCCCCCCCCCCCCCCCTCTCTCTCTCTCTCTCTCTCTCTCTCTCTCTGGTGAAATCCCCAGTTCTATCCACTGAAGACACAATTTCTTACTTGCTTTTGATTTATTTTTTCAGTCTTCAAAGTTACCATGGAGATGCTCATTACCACTGATGCTCAACTTGCCCTTTCATTTAGCTTATCTTTCTTCAGCAACTAAAGTCTTATTCTCTGTGGAGTTTACTAGGTTGTTTTCCAGGTCAGACAGAGAATTCCTTGGCAAACACTTTTATTACTAGGAAAAAAATGCTAAAGACTGGGACACCATTACTGAGCTGACTACGGATGAGACATATTAGGAAAGCTTGAATTTTAATAATATGTTAATCTTTGTCAGCTGAGCTGGGAGTGAAAAAATGTGGTGCCTTACAGAGAGATCCTTTCAGTCCCTGCTGTGCTTCTCTTTGTGTTCATCCTTCTAGACAGACAAAGCAGGATAAAATTTACTCTCACAGTAAATGCTTAAAATTATCCTTATCACTCAAAAACTGGTCATGTGAAGAAGAAATCTGGAACTCATAATGTCTTTCTTCTTGCCTATAATTATATGCAACTTCAGCTTTTAAACATCTTTTAGACCAAGAAGCAAAAAGCTATTTATTTTATGATTTTATCACCTTGCTTTGTTTCATACGGCAAACTTTCCTCATCACTTGTAGATTTGATCTCTTTCAGTGGAGCATTCTATTTGCTGACTGCTTACAAATTTTTAACTAAATACTACCTTTTGTTTGTTAGATTTTTTTTTATTTTTGAGACTAATATAATTACAACATTTCTCCCTCCCTTTTCTTACATCTAACCATTCCATAAATTCTTCCTTGTTCTTTCACAGATTCATGGCCTATTTTTCATTAATTGATGTTACATGAATACATACATACGTGTATATACAAATATATTCTTAAATATCATCTGTTCAGTTTGTATAACTTTACTTGTATGTATGTTTTCAGGGTGAACATTTGGTACTGGGCAAGCAGTTGGTGTTATGACTGCCTAAACTTAAGCTGAATGAGGACAGCAGCAACAGACATCATAAAATAAACCACAGATAGACCACTAGACCTCAACCACATACAAAAAAACTACAGACATCATAAAATAAACCAGAGATAGACCACTAGACATCAAGCATATACAAATGACTACAGATATCACAAAGTGGACCAGAGATAGACCACTAAACCTCAAATATATACAAAGGACTACAAATATCACAAAGTGGACCAGAGATAGACCACTAGACCTCAAATATATGCAAAGGGCTACAGGCATCGCAGACATACTTTCCTCCCTATTATCTTTGTCATTCCTGTTCTTCCAACTCACAATCACACTCCTTGTGTTTGAACATACAGGCAGCCTTACCTACAAGGAAACCAGTCTCAAATTTTATG
The DNA here is from genome assembly GCF_004785775.1 of Grammomys surdaster. Taxonomy (NCBI): domain Eukaryota; kingdom Metazoa; phylum Chordata; class Mammalia; order Rodentia; family Muridae; genus Grammomys; species Grammomys surdaster. The sequence continues at coordinate 3,017,328 of NW_021620926.1, forward strand.
AGACAGAGGTACTGGAATTTTAGGCTGTAAAATCCAGGACTCCAGCAGCCTCAAAAAGCAAAGCTCAGCCAGCCATTTTCACACTCCGGATAACAAGATGAGAAAGGATAAAAAATAGAGAAAGAAGGTTTATTCAATGTGGTTGACCTGAGAAGGGGAAACTGATGAAAAGTCTGGTGGACAGCTATGTATTTTGGGGTCACTGGCATGAGGTTTATTTAAATCAATGAGGAATCAGGATAGAAGGGAAAAAGTTATATATAGTGAAGCAGTCAAGGTTGAGGTGCATCTCATTGATAATTATCTTGGTTCTGGTTCTCAATGTAGTCCAAAGTGGTCATTATCTCTGTCATCAATTAAGGATCAGTCTGGTTGGGGCAATGGAAAATGTTCCAGGATTCAATCTCACTTTCAAGGATAATTAGCCTCATTCGGACCATAGTCCTTCCTAAAGCTTTTGCTCTTATGAGACAATAAAAAGACTAGTATTTAGGACACTGACTTATCTAAGTCTTCAGCTAAAGGAGAGATGCAGAATGAAGGCAGATTTTTGCATTGTTCTCTGGGTTTAGATCCGTTGTGTGGCTAAGTGATCAGCCCATGCTATTTACAACTTTAGTTCATCTGGATTAGTTTTTACATACATTTACACATGTACACCATATGAATTAGTGTGTACATGTACACATATGTACACCATGCACAGATATAGAGCACTCAGACATAAATACCACACACACACACACACACACACACACACACACCCTTGCAATCAATTGATGAAATTCAAAAGATACCTACTGAAATCCGTCACACATGTTAGCAATATTCTAGATTGAAGGAAGGCAACATGCATAAAAGCAATACAATTTACAGAAGTTCAGCAAAGGCAGCAGCAGTGTTCCATTCTTATCTTTATTCAGCCCTGGCATCTATCACCTATTAGGAGCCAGCTGACTTTTACCCCAAAGAAAGGTGTACATGTAGAAATCTTGTTTTTTTTTTTAACTTTTAAGTTAATCTTACTTTTCCCAAAAATTGTATTACATTTTATTGTGCATGTTCGAATTTGAGTAATGGTATGCATATGTCACAGTAGATGTTTGGAGGTCAGAGAACAATTAGAAGGAATCAATTCTCTCTCTCTACCATATGAGTCCCAGAGACTAAATGCAGGTCTCCACACAGCTATCTTTTCTTCTTATGCCATTTCACCAGCCACGGAGTAATCTTGAATGCAATATGAAGTGCATTTGCTTTTTCATAGCTATATTATTCACTGCTAAACATAAGTACTACTACAGGCTATTGAACCACTAAGTCACCTAGAAAATAGATGTAAGGATAGAAATTAAGATACTGTTACTGACATGTCTTGAACAATTTTTAAATTTTGGTGTGTGTGAATTTACTTATTAATTTTTCATTATGCAAAGCAACTCATCAGATAAACTATAAGTAGAAAGTCGTTTGGCTTGGCTAGAAGTACATACATAACCTCACAGTCCAGTAGCCTCTACATTATGGCTTCTTTCTATCTTGCCACAGATTTCCCCTTATACTAGACAGACACTTTCCCTTATATCAACTCTCAATCAAGACCATCAGGTAACAATTTCCCAAAGGCATTTTGGCACCAGAGTGTTCATACTTCTGATTTTCTTGTGGCTTTTTTGGGGTTGTTATTTTACTTAGCCATCCTGCACTGCAGTGTGCCATGGTTACTTTAAAGTCAGTGATTTTATAATCTCTCCATCTTCATACTTTAAAAAAAAACCTACCAGCCAACTCACCTTTCAAAAATTAAATATTTCCAAGCTGCTTTTGAAAAAAAATAGTATTCTCAAAATAGGTAAAGTTATGTTGTCAAGGAAACTGAAATTTGTCACACAGATTTTGTTGAGGTGATGTATCGAATTTCAGACCTCTCAAACACAGAATACAACTTCTTTAATATTTAAACTGGAAACCATGCCCCTATGAATGTTAACGTATTCATTTTATCACGAATATGTGTCCTCAAACTTAGAACAGGTCACATACCATATTTGTACCCTTAGCCAAATAAAGAATTTTTCCAAACACTTTGTCTGGCTTCATAATACTTTTTGATGAAGATGAATTGGTCTAAACATATTCTCACAATTCCATATTAAAGCTTCATGACACATATATGACACTGTTAAAGGTCATGACTTAAAATTACTATTGTGCATATGAGGAAGCTGCATGCTGGAACCAGCAAGATGTGCACTGGGAGAGGGATGTGGTCATTGACTCTCTCTTCTGGTTCTTTTTTCTGCACAAACCTCAAGAGACATTGTTTTCTCTTGCTCTCTACTTCCATAAATCCTTCCACCAAACATCTCACCTCACTTTGTATTTTTCTAAGTGGAGTTTCTAGGTTTCTACTTAAAGGTCTTGTTTGAAAGGTCTAATCTTACTCATTTTTATTATAAGTGTATATTTTCAAAATCACACTACCTCACAAATGTTGGCTCTTGAAAGGATGCTTGTACTTTGCCCCCAACTGTACTGCATATAAAATGTTCTTTGGAGTCATCTCCTGCTCCTTCTTTCGCTTGCCAGTTACGTCACTCTTAAGAGTTCTAATTGCCTCACTCAGCCTTCTCCCTTATTGAACCTTTCCTGTTAAGAAGCTTAAGTCATGTCACCTTCTCTATGACTATATAACTTCTTTTTCTTTTAACCAAATTCTCTAGCATTAGATAACCAACATTTCCTCTCTCTCTCTCTCTCTCTCTCTCTCTCTCTCTCTCTCTCTCTCTCTCTCTCTCTCCATGATTCCTTTCATTCTTTCATTACCCCCCCCCATTTCTATCTGTATTACATTCTTTTGTCATTGCCCTGGATGCTTAGTCATGGCTTTGATGCTGCCAAACACAGTGGTCATCTTGTACTTGGAAGTGAGCATTTGGCCACATCGGTGCCAGTGGCTGGGTCCTTAATTTTGTGTGACCAAGTCCTTAATGCTGTAGAATGCTCATGTGTGGTCTACTTTCAAAGTCCTAGTTTCAAAGTCCTAATTTTCCTGGACTTCTTCTTAATTTTGGTAGGTTCCTCTTAAAATCTTCCTGAAGATTTTGAGTTTATGCTTACAACACACATACATACACACACACACACACACACACACACACACACACAAACACGATGTATGCTATCATTTTCATCTGAAAATTATCCCAAATATTCCTTTAAGATTTGTCTATAGCTGCTGGTGGCATTGGTGAAAATTCACTAGGTTAAGCCTGTTCAAGGAAGCAGGACACTTCAGATGTGTCTGTGATAGTGGGTATGTCGATATTGTTCTCCCCTGAAATTAAGCCTTTCTTACTTCCTACTCACCACAAACAATGATAAATTGGCTTCATCTTTTATAAGTTCTTGTTCCTACACTTAAGTCTATCATTTTAAAACATGTTATCATCTGTCTTTTAATCTAGAACATGGCTACTTGAACAGGATAGTCCATAAAGTTTTGCAATCAGCATCACTAAGTAATGTATATTAACAACTAAAGCAATACACTTCTTCCTTTAAAAATTCATGCATGAGTAAAATTCTAGCTATAATGCAACATCATTCAATGGATAACATCATCGAATCACTCTGATCTAAGATCTACTCTTTGAGAGTATGTATCTGAATTACAATCAATACGATAGGAGTGTTGGACACACAATACTTTTGTTCTGTTTTCTTCAATACCTTGACCTTAGTTCAAAAATAAGTCAAAGTAACAGATGTTCCTCAAGAATTACTTAGTATAATTAAGAAAATTGGTGGGTTTATTATGAAGCAATATTTTCTTTTTCTCTTGGTTTCTCCAAAACAATTGTTGAATGTTTTACAACACAGTCATTGACTTCTTGGCTGTTCTTTTTCTCAGAATCACCTTGCCTCAACTTGTTTCTGTTGCTTAGTGTCCTAGCACCTTGTGCAATCTACGTGATTCTGTGCAAGTGAATCACAGAAGATAGTATCACTGGCTTGAATCCTTAAGCTAGAGCAACTGTGGACTGTTTCTACCTCTGAACAGGTTGAGAATAATTGCTTTCTTGGTAGCTTTCTTGTATGGCTCTATTTAGTTATTTTACCTTGTAATTGCTAGTATCATCAGTTTGCCCTAGGTAATTTATTTTACTCATCTTAACACTATTTCTTTGGTTTTTCTCAAAGATTTTATAGCATCTCCATTTGTCTTCTAATCATTAATGTAATTTCTTAAGTATCATATATGTCTTAGGCAAGGTTCTCTAGAGAAGGAAATTCAACAGCATATATATATATATATATATATATATATATATATGTGTGTGTGTGTGTGTGTGTGTGTGTGTGTGTGTGTGTATTATAGAAAATCTACATATTTTACACATATTATATATCGTACAATTTATACATTACATATTATATATATATATATATACATATATTAAACATCATTAATGGGCTTTGTTGTATTATCTTACATAATATTCATTGATTAGTTCAACAATGGCTAGCTGCCCTCTGCAGAGGCAGAGCACACAATACGGTTTCAGATCAACAAATTCAATGTACCACTAGTTGAATCTTATCATAAAAGCCTGGGTATTCTCTGGATAGATGGAAGCTTGAATGCACACTGAGAAGTGTACAAGGTTGGAGTATGAAGTCAGATAAGGTTGAAGCAGCCAGTGGTTGACATACTCTTTCAGAAACAGGAAGTAAAATAAAGCACAGACATAGTGGTTTTTCATAGATCACCTTATATCTGTGATGGCATTGGAAGATTCCACCTACTTGTATTATGGTATCTCCTCAGTTATTTGAGAGTATGTATCTGAATTACAATCAATAAGATAGGAGTGTTGGGCACACAATACCTTTGTTCTGTTTTCTTCAATACCTTGACTTTAGTCAAGAAATTGTAGTCACTTTGGAGTCATCTCCTGCTCCTTCTTTCACTTTCCAGTTACATCACTCTTAAGAGTTCTAATTGCCCCACTCAGCCTTCTCCCTTATTGAACCTTTTCTGTTAAGAAGCTTAAGGCATATCACCTTCTCTATGACTATATAACTTCTTTTTCTTTTAACCAGATTCTCTAGCCTCTGACCTCCAATTCTGACACTATGCCTGTCTTAGTGAAGGTTACTATTACTGTAATAAATCACCATGAACAATGCAACTTGGAGAGAAAAGGTTTTATTTGGTTTACGCTATATTGCTATCCATCATCAAAGAAAGTCAGGTCAGATACTCAAGCAGAGCAAAAACCGAGGCAGGAGCTGATTCATAGGCCATGTAATGGTGCTACTTACTGGCTTGCTTATCATGACTTGCTCATCCTGCCTTCTTATAAAATGTAGGACCACCAGCCCAGAGATTGTATCACCCACAATGAATTGAGCCTTCCCCAATAAATCACTAGTTAAGAAAACACCCTGCAGGCTTCTCTGTGTTATGGAGGCATTTTCTAAATATTAAAACATACCTTGTTGTGTTGGCTCAGGCAACACTAAAAGCCAATAAGTACTTTGACAAACAAAGAGCTTCAAGTTGTCATCAAGAGACTCTAAGGTGAAAAACAGAAAACTGAAGAGGTGAAAAACCAAAAGACGAATGTCAGATTACTTATGACAATGTTACTGAATAGGTTGAGAAAAAATAAATAAATTATTAAAAAAAAAAACGAATGTCAGATTACAGTGGGAATCAAAGTCACTGGGTAAATGAGCTTTCTTCTGGGATAAAACAAAGAAAAAAAAAAAACAATGACAACAACCTCCTCCCAAACTTCCGAAAATATCTCTGAAAAGAAAAATGTTTTAAAATGTATTAGTAGTAAAATATGACATTTGTTACTCTCTTCAAGTAGTCACATGGCTCAAACTTCTGAAAAGTATGCATATTTATATTTTTTGTTCATTAGTGTATATGTCTTTATTTTGTGCCAAGACTGATCAATATTTTTGATTAGGATATTACCTTAGATAGCTCTGGAGTCGTTAAATAATGTATAGTTTACATGTTATATAATCTTTGTAAAATCTGAAAATCTCTAGATCCTAAAACACATCTATATTTATCATTTTAGTAAGGGAATTAGTAACCCTATCATTAGTAAGCATTAGTTCTAAGTACAAATCTCATCTGTGTAAAATCATGAATAGTGTTCTTCACCACAGTGCTGTATGGTTTCCTGTAATATTATTATTGAAAATCAGAAACATAAATACCATTTTATGTGGTGAGGACATTAAGGAAGTTCTTTGAGAAAAAAATCTTGAACTAAAGAAACTGGCATAGGAGGAGAGGCCAGAAAATATTGAACAAGGATTCAGCAAGGGCAAAACCAACTTAAAACTGTTATAAATACAAGAAAACTGTCAAAAGTATCCAGATTGTGGCCATATTAGTTTTCTCCATTGGATTTAAAGAAACTGGGTACCTGTTATTATTAGAATCCTCTATCTATCTATCTATCTATCTATCTATCTATCTATCTATCTATCTATCTATCTATCTTTCTCCCCACCCACTTGGTCTGCTTCTCTTCTTCTAAAATGAACCAAAGTATAGAGATGTGGTGATGTGGAGTGACTAAGAAACACCTGTAGAATTGAGTAAGGCATCTCCCAATTTATCTCTGCAAAATGAAAAACATATTAAGCTATGTGTTGTCCATTAAATTTAATCTCTTTTGCTATTCTGAAATATTCTTGTGCCAACATACAAAGCTGAATAAATCTTGGATCCTTAACATCTCTGAACTATTTTAAAATCTAGTAATGGTTTCTATTAAGAATAATAATTGTTTGTTTAAGCAGTATATTAGATTTTTTGATTTTTTTCTGATTCTGCAAACATCTGGCCCTTACTGTGATTTCTAAAGCTTTTATTTGTAAAGCTAACAAAACAAAATGAAACAAACAAAAAGCAAAACTATACCAATAGTAATTTGTCATACTTAAAAGTGTGACCACTAAGTTAATAACTAACATATCAAGGGGAACTGCTTGTGCTCGAAGTCTGTAAAAGCTACATTTATTAAATAGAAAAAAACATCGTGCTGAATTGTAGAGTATACAAGTTGCTAGACTCTCCGATTTGTTTGATGGAGCCAATTGGATGGTGATTTGCAGAAGTCAGACTTAGAAGCTAACCTACACCACTTCCCAGGGGCCCACCCAATGCAGCCGAAAAGGAGTGCGTGGTGCTGGGAGTGGGTGCAGCCTACATGGCCTAAGACAGGGCCCTCACCCTCCTTTCACCCACATCGGAGTCCCTTGACGTTGCCCATCGTCGACAGCCTAAAACCTTCAACCATCGATGTGACTCGTCTCACATCAGTGTTTTGGGGTTGTGAACTTGTCTAAGACCCCCCATAATTAGACATCCAAATTCAAAATTCACATAGTTGGGATTGATCATAAGATGCCTTCTCTAACTAAACAGAGAAGGGGGAGATGCCAGAAGCCAGGACCCTCGCCCTTACCCTCACCCCCTACCTTTCCCCACCTGCACAATGTCCTCTGAAGCTTGGCAACTGCAAGATCCTGCTTAGCAACTGCAGATAGACTCAAAGCAGTGTACCATATCATCTTAAGAATAGCAGGGAGACCATAACTCAAGCAGTGTACCATATCTTCTGAAGAACAGCAGGTAGATCATAATTCAAGGCAGTGTACCGTATAGACCATGACATGTTTCAAGGCACAGGCCAAGAAGATTTTGTACTTTTCCACCATCTGGCCCCTCTTACCCCCTCCCCTTGTGAAACATGCTATAAAAAAGCATTTCATGTTCAAAAATAAATAAATTATTTATAAAAAAAAAAAAAAAAGAAAATGGAAGTATCTCAATAGCCACAAGCTGCTTTCTGGGTAGCAAAAGAATGTTGCCTACCCCAGAAAGACGGAAGTTCAGAAATAAAAAAGAAAAAGAAAAACCAAAAAAAAAAAGAAGCTAACCTACAGTAATTTGACAGCTTGTCTCTAGTCTGGAAGGTTCCATGGCAAGAAGGTGAGACTGTAATTCAAGTTGTGAAACCACTAGCCATACAGTGTAGAGATAGGTATACATTGAATTCATACTGTAGAAACATCCTCTAAGGAAAATAAGGTTCATTACTGGATGCTGATGGTCTGAGCACAGAATGTCAGAGAACCTGTACCAGGGGACTAATTTTGGAGGATCCCAGATGAACTGAGATGACCAAGGTTGACAAAGAAGCTGAAATGGGAATTGTCTAAAGATGAAACTGAGCCCCCCCACGACCTCTGTAAAAGAAAAGGAAGCAAACTGTCCAACGCATTAACTCTTATGTATAATCACCACATTTTGCTATTCTGCAGTCAATGCTGAAGGAACATGAACACTAGATGCTAGTGTAGATGTGGCTGTACTTTTATGCTGTGGGTTTGATTCTCTCGACATCCTACTTCGATGCCTTTGCCTGTATTCATAACTTGCATGAAAGCTTGTTCTTCCCATCGTTGTCTAAGTTCAACTAAATCATTTATACATATGGGTACTTATGCTTCGCACCCAAAAGCTAGTCAACTGCTATTTGCAGATGAGTGTTGCTTACTCAAAACATTTGACTTTGGTCATCAGTGAGAGCCTAGGCTATAACTGAGAGATCTGATAATAGTTAGTGAGACTTAGTTCTTCGCTTTCTTTGCTTACATCATTATACCATACTGGATTCTTCTCTCTCATTCTTTATATGTTTTGTCACATTATAAAGTACATGAACTGATTACCAATTAAATCTGTGTTATAGATGATGCATTAAAGGTGAAGATATCTCCATATGATTAGGAGACATCATAGGAATCAATCGAGTTTTATGGAAAAATAATTTGCCTGACTCTCTTCATTTGTTGATTATGGAATGCCTTGTGTAAGTGGACTTAAATTATATCAGCAAAGAAGATGAAAATTCTGGCCCAAATACTTAAGGATGTAATCTGCTATCAAATTTATAGAGTGTGAATTTTTAATGGCTCCTCAGGGGCTGTGTTTATAACCAGTAAAGCAAATATCAAATTATTTTCAAGTGCCAGGAAAATTACTGATCAAATAAAAAGTCCTGAAATGACTATGGACACAGTCACATCCCAATACCATGTGGAGTACACAGCGCATCTAAAAATGGACTGATAGGTAACTAGTGTGTCAGTGTAAGAAGAGCAGACACTGATCAGAAGCCCAGTTCATAGAACTTAAGGGGATCACAGGCTAAGAGAAGTAGTTTTATAAATGGATGAGCCAATGAGAAGGTGCATTGGATTAAGGGATTCCATGCAAATTTTGGAGAATCTGTAAAGGCGGAAAGAAAGAAAGAAACTATTCCACAAATGTGTCACCTAATGTACACATATGGACCATGGTGGCTATACACCTGAACACATTTATGAGCTCTCTCTTGCTCTCTCTCTCTCTCTCTCTCTCTCTCTCTCTCTCTCTCTCTCTCTATCTCTATCTCTCTCAAGCACACACATACACATCATAAACACACACAACAAAAATATTTCAGAAAGTGACAAAAAGCATTACAGAAGCTGATCAAATGGCTCTGAGCATAACAGTACTTTCTACCAAGACTGATGATCTGAGTTCAATTGTGGGACTTGCTGAAAGGTGAGGGCTGACTTAATCAGAAAGTGGATGTGGGCACACACGTACATTCATGTGCACACATATACATGCAAAGCATGGGCTCTACCACTGAGCTACATCATCATAAATAAATACAATAAAAGTGCACTAAGGGGCTGGTTAATTAGATTAAATCCAGGACATAAAATAAGAAGATTAAAATATATGTTTACATTTTTGTGACATTTGAGAGAGAATGTTATGTTGTACTGTATGCTTCAATTAATATTTAAAATGCTGGAGTTATGAGGAATAATATTTAGTCATAAAGTACATAAAATAATTTATATATAGCTCATCCAGAGGACCAGGTCAAGGCATTCATAAGCATTCAAGTTTGACTCGAAGTTATTAACATTTACAGTCTACCAGCAGTTAACATTTATAGAGAACATTTATGTTTTAGGAACTCTCTGAGTTGCATCGTATTTTCTCATGTTATCCTGTGATATAAGTATTATCATTACTTCCATTTTACATTTACAGAAATTGGATTTTTGCAACATTCCATAATATACAGAAGACATATGCCATAATGCTGGAGTTGAGAATTTAAAAATACATTTCTTTTTGGACTCACATGCTTGAATGATTTTAATATGTGCACTCAGGGCAGACAGACTAATATGCAAATAAAATGCAAATACATTTTATTTACATGCTTAAATCTTCAAAAGAGTAAATCTAAGGCACATAATTTCAGAAGTTACAATAAAGAAGCTGAACTAAAGACCCAGGATATGGCATTCTGATGGCCAAACATTCTGTCCTCCAACGACAACATAGAAACCCAGATATCACATATGTTAGAGATTAATAGACCAGGAGCCCACACTCATTTCTCTTTTTAGTGGCTAGGTTTTTATACACTATATGTCTTAGGATTTTACTGCTGTGAACAGACACCATGACCAAGGCAAGTCATAAGGACAATATTAAATTGGGACTGGCTTACAGGTTCAGAGGTTCAGTCCATTATCAAGGCAGAAACATGGCAGTGTCCAGGTAGGCATGATGTAGGAGGAGCTCAGAGCACTACATCTTGTTCTAAAGGCAAACAGGAGAAGACTGGCTTCCAGGGAGTTAGGATGAGGGTCGTAAAGCCCATGCCCACAATGACACACTTTCACCAACAAGGCCACACCTACTCCAACAAGGCTATACCTAATAGTGCCACTCCCTGAGACAAGCATATTCAGCCATCACACTGTATTTACTGAGAATGCCCTAGAGCTGTTTGTATTTGGGAGGAAGGAGGAATTTTGAGCAATCTTTTATGTACCATCAAGGTTTCCAAGCCACGCAGACACTGTGTGCCCACACACAGGCAGGACTGCTTTGGACCATATCGTTATGAACAATATGAATACTACTTGATTTTACCAGCTTCGAGTCAATGTGTATTCATTCTCTACTCATGTTAGAAAAACTTTAATAATTGTTAGGCAAAGTGTCTTAATGCTGCGTATTCATTTGGAATTTAGGACATCATAACTAATGAAAAATGTAGTTTCTGGTAAGTAGCCTGTGCTCCAGTGGATGGCTCTATACTCAATTTGATTAATCATATCTTCATAGAAACTTTAAAAATTTGAAAGTGGTTCTGGATCTGTCTGCATATATTCTATGGCTCAATTCAACATTTTATATATGATTTGGTTTTGGTTTTTGATACAGACTCTCCCTACACAGGCTGGACCAGGCTGCTGATAAACTGATGGATATCTTGTTCCTGTTCTTGTTAACCTGTTCTTGCTGCTGTGGCTTCTCCAGGCCATATGGTTCTGCTCCATCTTCCTTCTACTTCCTCTTCCTCTGTCCTTCCCTTCCCCTTCCTCCATTCTCTAAAACCCCCAGCCTCACCTTTCCATTCCACTGCTCAATCAAAGGCTCTAGCTTTAATTTGTCCAGTTAGAATGGAAAGAAGGTTCACATGAAATCCCCTGAGTATATGATCTACTCCTCCAGGTATCCCTTCTTGAGGAAGCAGAATTAACATCAGAATATAAAACAGCACCAGGGCAACCCACATTTCCTCTTTTTTGTCCAATTAATGGGCTCTTTTTTCTCAGATATAAATTGAGCACAACCATTAAAATTATGCAAATTATAAAGTATAGGGCACAATTAACACCCATTCCATCCTAATTGTCAATTTAGATGAAGCACTCTACCATCTATCCTAACTTAAAGAGCTTACAATTCTATATCAGAATTATGTTCAGGTTTTACCTTACATTAACACCTGAAAGCCATCCTCCGAAATCTATTATCATCTCTCTCAATGCTAAACATCTTGACTTTGACTATGAGACTATAACTACTCTTGAACCTCGTCAGAATTCCAAGAATGGCTTAAATACTACCTGAGAATATAGGAAGCACAAAACATAGCTTCCAAAACTTAACCAACTTGTAGAGATGGATGACTATCTGGACAGTCCCTCATTCCTCAAAATGTTGGAGCATCAGTCTTCAGCCTTCTGGCCCTGGGTCAGCTGCATTATGAAGGACTGCTTACCCTGTATTGGCAGAGCTATCAGTCGACTATTCCACAAAGTGTGTCCTTTTCCTGGACAGTATTTTTGTCTGTAAATGAATTAAGGCAATAGTGGCTATCTTGCCACAACTGAAGCAACTCCATTAATGCTCAGTTTCTTCTTTGAACCAAGAAAGGGATGCTGTCAGGAGCAGAGATGTCCCTAGTTAAATGATCTGAAGACTATCTATGTAAAATTATCTGAACTGTTAAATCTTAACTATTCTTAGTCATTTCTATTTGAGTAAACTGAAAATATTTTATTATAATTAAACAGAATCTAATATAACCATGAGTTTACTATCTAGCCCTTAAGTTGTGTTACTTAATCATCTTAGACAGTTGTATTGGCAGTAATTAGAAGGACTGGGTCTAAGCCTTGTATTCTTAGATGAGTTGCTTAGGCATAATGCCTATCAAAGAGTAACAATATAAATTTCAAATTTTGTATCAATATCAGAAATTCATACCAATGAAAACCTTAAATCTGCATCAATCTATAAATTCTGTACCAATATAAAATTATAACTTTAATTTGCATTAATTATAAAGATTTCTACCAATGTAAGATACTGCTATACAATGTTTTGTTTAAGTGTAAATTAGATAACTTACTCCTATTTGTCTATTCCTCTAATTCCTATGGTATTACTATATTCCCCTTTACTCTTCCACTCCCCTTTCCTTTACCTAAGAAAGAAGGAGAGAGAAGAGGAAAGCAAAGTTAGAAATCTCTGAGTCTAAGCTCTCTAGGTTCCTCCCTGTCTAAAGCCATAACATTTATAAATTATCCCTTTAAATGAATATATATACATACATACAAACATACACACACACGCGCGTGTGTACACACACACACACACACACACACACATATATATATATATATATATATATATATATATATATATATATATATATATATACCAAC
>NW_021620926.1:3030570-3042193 GCF_004785775.1 Grammomys surdaster
ATATATACCAACCAAAACCATCCACCCCAACCTAAGGGACTGGGACAATGATCTTCTTTTGCTTGCTTCTAGTAAATTGGGATGAATATTTCCCTTCCGGGAGCTCAAAGGGAAATAGAAAAATTGGTTTTGCCAAAGAAGGGCTAGCCATCATTTGCCATCCAGTTTCTATTTGCTGAGAAAGTTCATGGCTTAGCTGATGTCCTGAATAATAAAAAGGTCTAAAAGCTGGATGGGAAAACTAGCTGTTCTGGAAATGCCCTGGAAGCAAGACTTAAATGGATACAGATTCTACTTGAGGCAGAGTCACAAAAGGAACTGGAATGGAAGGTTCCAGAATCTCAGCCTCACAGAGTCTGGATCTTGTCTGGCCTCTTTCTCTTCTTTCATTCTGCAATATACAAACCTTACATACAAGCTCTGTAAAGACATTCATATGGAATGTGTAAGATGCATAGATCAGTTAAGAAGATCAATAAACAAAGCCTTTCTTGAGATGGTTAGTTTGATCACATAATCAAACTATAATAGAAATGTCCATTCATGCCATTGTAAAACACACAGAGAGGGGCAGGGAGAAAGGGAGACAGAGACAGACATATAGACAGACAAATGGATAGATGGACAGACGGACATAGGGAGGAAGGGAGGGAGGGAGGGAGGGAGTGAGGGAGACAGAGAGAGAGAGAGAGAGAGAGAGAGAGAGAGAGAGAGAGAGAGAGAGAGGTCATTTGTAATCCAAGTGTATTCTTCTTTCAGTAATTTAAAAATGAAATAAGTTCTGAGTAGAATTCTATTTCCTAAGTTAAGTAAAAGAAGGTTTGCTGCACAAATTATTTCTGTTCCTATGTTGACCATCAATTAAGAATTTCCATGTCACTCTTCCAAAATAAATTTGCTGCTCCAAAGATGTACTCAACGTATTTTGACTCTTTGCTCCTCCTGTTTCTAGTGTGCTAATAGACCATAGAATATCACCCTAAAATTGGTGGAGCTAAAGCATTTTTCAAATTTGGCTTATATGTTGGAGACTATGAACAACCAAGAACACCTCTTCACCTTGCAATATCTGTAGGGCATGAAAGTGAAGTCACTGGAATCGGTTTTACAGTCAAGACATTAACCCCTGTGGTCATTTGCCCAGCAGGAGGAGTGAGCTGTTAAAAGCACAGAGTCAGCTATTAGTCACTTCTTTTTATGATTGCCAGTGTGATAACAGCTTCCCAGTCAATTACATGACTAGAACTATTTTGCTGATAAAGTACCAAAAAGAGAATGTGTGTAGAGGCAAATTGAGATTTTTCTCTCCTTGCTGAATTTTCCTGAAATGAGAAAAACTCATGATTTTGAATAAGGATTCTGATTAAAAATTGATTTTAACTAAAAATTACAATATTATCTGGCTCTGACAGACTGGGAAAATTGGTATTAAATGTTTCAACTTCACTGTCTGTAAAGAAGAGAAAAACAAAAGATAGAAGCTTGTCTGCTTTGTCTCTAGGAAAGTCAAAATTAAAAAAAAAAAAAAAAAAACCTGGCCCATAGTTTTAAAAGGTTCTTTAGAGAGGAGAAAACTAAACCTGATGAACTTGGCTAATCAATTATTAGGAATTTAAGTTAAAATTTACATCTAATACTGTGTAATATTTCTAAGTAATTAATGCTAGAGAGTAGGATTAGCTGTGTGAGACTGGAGCAAACAAATTTACAGATTCCATCATAAAGAAAATCTTAAAGGAGAATCTACACAGTCTGGAACACATGGTGAATGAACATGGAAGATAATAATGAAGTCAGTGTCTTGTATTTTTGACTCATTTCTTCTAAATCTAACCTTGGGAGTTAGAGATGCTGTCAGTGGGAAGTATGTCCTCTCATCTTTATCAACTGAATTTAGTCCCCAGAAATGTCCCATACAAACAGTATAATACATCAACTTTTATTCTCGACCTATGGTTAACTTTCTTTAAAATTTTACTTTGGAATTTTTACACTATACAGTCTCAGGACGTTGAGAAATTAGCATATGGAGTTTATCCAGACTCTGTACCTTGTTCTCACCATTGTTAACAAGTTTCCTAACCTCCACGATATCAAGTTAGAGAGCTGCTATTGGTAAAACAATATTCCCTGAAACTCAGAACTCATTGTGTTTTTTTAAGTCTAAACATGCATGCATTTGGATGAATGCTTGCCATTTATTCCATGTGTAGATTAGCGTAGTCACTGTCACAGTCTGCTTAGAGAACTGTTCCATTCCTGGTCAACTTGTCAGTAGAAAAATTTAAAAACAGAACTATCCAAGTCATTTTCATAGTGAGTGGCTCAAATATCACGCAATTACGTCTCAAATATTTGAAGACAAGAATGTCAATACCGAGGTCAGGGTTAATTTGGTTTCTTTGCGGGATAGCTGCCTGAGTGGCCAGTGCATATCTTCATGCTGTCACTTCATGTGACAGAAAAAGAGCTGTAGTCCCCTCCCCTTCCCCCAAGAGTCCTAATCGCATCTTATGGGCTCAACTTTAACCATCTCTTTCATCTCATTCACCTTAATTTCTCCAGAATGTCCTACTGCTGAATATCCTTACACTGGGAACTGAACTGAAAGATTTTTTTGAGGTATACAAATCACCGTTCTATACTAGTTATGGATCAGAAAATTAAGCTATATATTTTTCATGTTTACTACTGTGAAACATTATTTAACCTCATCAGTTAGGAACTTTGAGAGAGGGGCTGGAGCTAGTTCCACAGAAGAGTTCTTACCTGCTGTTCATGAGGCCCTGTGTTCAATCCTTAACACCACACTCACAATGAAAACATATAAAAGACAAAATACAACAATTAACATTTAACTGAGATTGAATCCCCCCATGGTATTTGATAAGATAAGGATCAAAACAAAATGTTATATCTGTGCATAATAATGTCTCTTTTCCCTTAAGTCACAAGCTGAAGCTGTAACAACAAAGAACATGAAATCTGAATGATTTCTACGGGACAGTACAGTAAGAAAGTCAGTCATGTAAACTGGCAATTTCAGGGCAGCTGCATTTGCTGCCCTAAAGCAGAGCACAGACCAGTAGGAAGCGCTGCTCTGCTGCACTTCGGTTCTGCCAGAAGAACTGACGTGTCATCACGACAAAACACAAATAAGTAAGGTTTTAGTGGAAACTGAGATGATGGGATTCTTAATTAGTTTGCCTGTGATGAATATTTCACACAGTGTGTTCTTCTGTATCCATAGGGAATGGTTCTGGGACACTGACAGTAACCCGTGTCCACATGTAGCGAAGACCTCATATAAAATATCACAGCATTTGCATGTATTCCTGACCCAATAGTCTTTCTGCTTTAAATCATCTTGCAATTATTAAAATTCTGAAAACAATGCCATTGCTGAAAAATTATTTTGTTATTACTTCTTTTTGAGTTCATTTATAACATAACTATATCATTTCTCCTTTCCCATTCACCCTCCAAATCTTTCCATGTAACCATGATAGCTCTATAAATGCATGCATGTGTTGATTGTTATTACGTGCAGACCATATGTATATAGGTATAAGTATATCTATATGCATACATATATTCCTATATTCAAACTGGGTCTTTATAATGTTACTCATATGTTTCTTTACAGGGTTGACCATTTGCTACTGGGTGATCAGTGGGAATAGTCCTTACTCTCATTACAGAAAGTTCTCTTTGCAACAGAATTACTTTTTATACTAAATTATTTAAATCAATAATGATGAGAATAATCTGTACATTTTCAGTATACAAGCAATTTTTTTCCGTGAATTTCCAGTCCATAGTTGAATGAAATTATGAAAATGGAACTTTGGGGACACCCAAAGTAGACATGTTTTCTCAATATACTCTCAATATATTATATTGTATTCTTTAACTGTTACATAGAATTATATAATAATTGTAACTATCATGCTTCAGAAAGCTGGATTAAACTCCCCCCAAATTATTACACTTTTTTCTGCTTCTGTAAAATAATTACTTCATGTAATCCTGGAAAAGATTTACCTTAAAATGAAAATTTATTAAAATTTAAGACGAGTTTTAGTTTACTAGGAAGTGGAGGGATAAACATTTAAGGATGTCTTTTATTTCTAAATGGGTACTTGTTTATACTACCATATGTAGTATGTTCAAGAAGTTCATCTGATGAAGGGAAAGGAAATGTCCCCATCTGCCAATGGCTGACCGACCGTATAGGGAGAATTTACCTTTGCAGTCATTTTACTTCTGTTCTGAAATCTAAGAATCTGTGTGGCAATTTGGTATGTAATCAAAATATAAACAGGATGGCTGGCAAGCCTCCAAATAATTTTCAGAAGAAAACAGGCTAGGTAGTAAAGGCAGAATCAATACAGGGAAAATTACAACTGTTATAGATTGAAAGTGTCCCCCACAAAGTGTCAAGGGCTCCATCCTTCTCCTCTGGGGCTATGGGAAGCTAGTGGAACTTATTAGCTCACAGGAAGACCATTAGTGTTATGTGCCCTGATCCTGGCTGCTCACCACACAAAAGCCAATAATCAGGAGTTGAGCTGACTACTGGTAGGGAGCTATCTGAATTTAACTATGAGCTGCCTTCTTGAGAAAATAAAAGGGCCATTGTTTGTAGTGAGGCAAAGGCAGTGGTGTTAGACTATGACCATAAAATAGAGATTCTGAGTAGGATCTTCAACATCCGGGACGCACATCTGCTTTCTTCTTCTAGTGGGACCCACCCAAATGGCTTGGATGTTGTAAAGTTTCTGTAAATTTAAAACAAACTTTCTGACTTTTTAGAAAGTGAAACCTCACAGAAAAAATTATAGTCTTTGTGTTAGTGAGCAGGACTAATGATTGTGTGCTGATAGTGTGTGAAGGCCACCAGATGTTGTGGGGTCTGTAAATTAAAGAGAAAATTTAACAGATACAAATCTTAATTGACTTCTCTTCAGAATTCACAATCGCAGGCAAGAAAGGGAAAGTGAGAGAGAACAATTTGAAAGTAGCAGCCACTACTTCACCCCTGGGGCTGTGAGCCTTGGAGAACCTGTTGGCCACCCAGCCCCACACCCACCCACCTCCCTCCCTCCCACTTCCTCCTCCCCCCTCCCCACCCTTCCTGCAGCTGCTGTGCCAGGTGCAGCTCTTAGCTGGTGTGCTTTTAACAGTGAAAGTAGAAGTCAAAACTTGGCAGGCATTTCACAGATATGTCTGTTGAGTTGGGAAATCACACCTTGTTGCATCTGGCTGTCCAGATTTTACAGTTTAACAAAAAAGAACGTGTAATATCCTGCCCACGAAATCCACACGATTCCCTTCTAAGTCTTTGGGTTCATTGCACTGTAAGTGCTTACCCTGGTGCTTTCCACACCCAGATGTTAGGAGGAAATGTGTTCTCTCTAGACATGAAATAATTCTTTAAAGACAGAAACAATTGTTTTGCTAAAGATCCAGCATTTTTTTACAAAAGAACCTGAAACAAAGTTAAAAGTCAAAACATACGTAAAGAGCTGAGTCCTGAACAAAGAGCTCTCACATCGCTTGAGAATTACTGTCAGAAAAATAGTAGATGACTTAAATGGGTTTGAAAACATCTTTTCCTGGGCGATATCTCCATTAGATTCCTGTCACCATCATCTAGTCAGCTGCTAAAGTAATAGCAGTCTAGAGCAGACAGAGAGGACACAGGATGTGAAAAATAAGAGAGAAATAAATGAGAGGAGATGAGAGAAAGGGAGGGATTAATTTATAAAATGTAGCACTGAAAGAAAAACAAATCAGTGAAAACTGCACAGTAAAGGGCAAATGAATCTAGACAGAGTCACTAGGTAGTTATTAGGCAGCGATTGGAGGATATAAAGTTTCATTCTTTTGTCTGATATCCTGAAATCCAAATGTAAAATTATTTAAATAATATTCTGTACATATTAATTATTTCTTAAGCAGCTAGTTCCCCAAATAACCACACCGAGACTTTAATATTTCAAAGCTTAGGCCTTAGCTGGGCAGACTCTCAGCTTGCTCATCTAAGTTAACCTGACTATCTAGCTTCATCAAATACACATGGGTAGGTATACCTCCCATAGTCATGACTCCCTCTTCTGCCATAGCTCCTGTAGAAAGGCATTCTTCTTTTTCTTCCCAGAGTTCCTTTCTTCCTTCCCAGAAGTCCTGCCTATTTCTCTCTACTGATTACTCACAGGCATTAGCCATTTACTGACCAGTTAATTTGGGGAGTAAGGTTTGCACAACAAAACTGTACATCAGAATTAACTTTTGAGCCAACCAGATCCAGGGGCAGAATTTAGCATTTGAATACACAACAGCACCAGACCAACCCAAACACCCAAATCTTCACATTGAGCTTTGTGTAATCAGAGTCTGCTCCTATAGCTCAGTGGCAATTCACCTAGCATGTACCAGGTCCTGAGCTTAATCCCGAGAGAACAAACCCGTGCTGTTGCATAATCACTATCTGCAATCATGGCAATTTTCAAGTGTGCCTGAGCTGTGTAGAGAAACCCTGCCTGAAAATGCTTAAATACTGTATTCTAATATAGGCATTCTTCATCTTCTTTGTTTTATTTCATCTTATTCTTTTACAAAAAACATTACGCTACCATGTAGTAACTCATTAAGTCATTAGATTATCTGTAGGAGTTGTCATCCTTTTAGTTCCTTCTATTATCTTATTGTTTATCTAAAATTTTAGGCAATATACTGCATAAGTCCTCACAGTAGATATCCTTGTCTTCATACCAGATTTAATTAAGGGAGATTGGTTGAAACTTTCTCCATTTAAGAGGATGCTGACTATAGATTTGTCATATACATTGTTGCATATATATTGCTTCTTAATCAAAAACAGTAAACCATTCATTTGTCCTCTCAGGGAATCAATAACCCCAAAAGAACTTAAATAATAATGATTCTATATACTTATACTTTCTTAATGTAACTAAAGTATCTGTGAGTCTCATATTCATGGGATTTTACAATCATGCATTTTAAATATGTAAAAATACATCATTGTTAAGCATATATATTCTTTTCTGGTCTAAATTTCTAAACACATACTAGTTTTATTTCATTGGATATTATGAATAGCACATACTTGTATCTTTGAATGAAAACAAAATGTCATTTTGTTTAAGGAATATCATCATCCATGTGTATTGATACCTATGGAGCTTCCTGAAGTTTTTCCTCCATCGATACTAAGGGACAGCTGTGTTGATTTCTCTGCTCTAAGACAGTATATGCCTCCTTCACTAGTCAGTTCCACCACCATTTCATTCTTATTGTTAACTCTGTCTCTCACACCCTGACAAACTCATTTTTCTCATATATTTAAAGGTAAACATGATTATTTCTACTGCCCCAAATTTCATGTTTTCGCTTATCATGTCAATACATCATGTGGTTTTTTTTAAAATTAATGTCGTGAGGGGTTTTTTGTTTGTTTGTTTGGTTGGTTGGTTGGTTTTAGTTTTTGTTTGTTTGTTTTTAGGTTTCACCATCTAGTTCATAGCATCCTGGGGAGCGCTAACCCAATGTTGTGTAGATCATGTAAGGTAAAAGCCAACTATTATTGTTAGCATAATGTTCTCTACTGAAAATATGAGCTGGCCATGTTCTCTTGGCGTCCTCCATGCCCTCTGACTCCTACAATCTTCCACCGTCTCTTCCACAGGATGGAAGACTTTTGCCTTGTTTTATTAATATCTTGTTTTGTCATGTTTGGATGTTGTCTCTGGGAGTCCTGCTCTCTTCTGAAGAGATGGATAGGGAGTAGATCTGTAAGTAAAGGGGGTTGTAGGGTTGGGGTAGGGGGCTGGAAAAGGGAAACTGTGGTAAGACTATATTATATGATAAAAGAATCAATTTTCAATAAAAAGAAAAAAAGAAAGAAAATATGAGTTGGATGACTCTTTCGTGAACATATTTTCAATAATACTGCTGAAAATTTCAGTAGGTCTTCACCCATCAGCTTATAGTCAGTGGAATGCTCAAAGAATATATCTCCATGTACCAACCCTGATACAATGTCCTAGGTAGATTGATTTCCTAAAGAAGGTAGTCTGAAAGTACCTAATCTCAAAGATAAATCACAAATCAAAACTTGAGAGTCAACAAAGAATCACAGACCACATTAGATGGAAGAATAAATGAATTTATTAGGTCAGATATAACTGAACTTTCACACACAGTCCAAGAATTTATGAATAGGTAATCACTCATTTCAAAAGACATTTGAATTTGTATTTTGGTTATTTGGTCATTTCTTAGTTGGATAGACCTTGTCTTGTCAGAGAAAGGATGCAGAGAAAGATTATTTAGCCTTATTGGAAAACCTTATGATAGTAGCACTAAGTTAACTCAGACAATTCATTTATAATCAGGAAGTTCAGCAACTTGATCTCAAGATGGTTGATCCACAGGCAGGTCTGTGACAAGAAGACTGGAAGTTTCTGGAAGTCACATAGGTTGGGTGACAGAATCCAGATTCATAACCAAAGGAAGGATAGCCACGGACTCTGTAACTCACAGGTCTAAAGCCGCTGGAGCCACAGCTTGAAGTGTAGATGCTCCTTGACCCATAGCCCAGGGAATAGCAGCTGCTGGACCCAAAACCAAGAGAGCCACCATATGTGGTCCTACAAGGGCTGCAGAAACTAGATGCACTTGGACAGTAGCAAGGACGCTGGCAGGAGCTGTGCACCACATGGGAAGTCTGGCATCTGATGGGCTGGAAGCAGTTCTGATGACAGCCATGGCTGAAAGAAGAACCCAGATGGCAATTTCTAGGAGAGCAGAAGTTAGTGCTGTGGGTCAGTTGGCGTGGGAAGGAAGAGCCACAGGAGGAGGGGTAGCATAGTTGACCTCCATAGGATCTGGAGGAGAAGCTTCCAGAACAGCAGCTGTAGGACATGTTGAAAGGTGAGGTGAGATCAGCTAGGTGTCAATGGGACAATGTGATTTGAATGACACGGTCAAGACAGAGGTCAAGTTATATATCCTCCTGAACTGGGTGTGTCCACATTCCACTGGCTCCAATCACCTCCCTCACCCTTCACATGAAAATACTTCCCTTGGTAATTAAGTTTATGTTTTCACACATTCATATATTGATTGCAGTTTAATCACAGTGGCACACAGTAAGAAGACACTCATAGTTTCTTTGCCCTGGAGTTTGCTTAGGTTTGACATTCATGGTTATAGCTTATCCTATTTCAAGTGTCTTCTTTTTTAATCCATGTATTTGCTGAGACTCTGCCCAGTACAAGGATTACATAAGCTCTCCATTTCCTTGACACTAAAAGTACTCAGTAGTTACTATGCAAGATCCTTTGTCCCTTTTGTTTTTCATAAGCGCATTGTAATGAAATCTTCAAATACTATATTTAGATTTTTTTCTGTTTTTAATGGATTTTTTTTATTTATTTCAAATGTTTTCCCCTTTGCAGGTCTACCCTTCAGAAACCCCCTATCTGATCCCCTCTCCCCCTGCTTCTATGAGAGTACCCACCTACCCACCCACCCACTCCTGTCTTCCTGCCCTGGCATTCCCCTACACTGAGACATCAAATACCCTCAGGCCCAAGGGCCTCTCCTCCCACTGATGCCAACAAGGCCATCCTCTGGTATATATGTGGCCAGAGCCGTGAAGCCATTATTAGACAAGTCTCCCCCTAGCATGTTGAACTAATTATTAAGAATATGAACTGTGAAAAAAAAAGTG
Source organism: Grammomys surdaster (assembly GCF_004785775.1). Classification (NCBI taxonomy): domain Eukaryota; kingdom Metazoa; phylum Chordata; class Mammalia; order Rodentia; family Muridae; genus Grammomys; species Grammomys surdaster. Next base: position 3,040,331 of record NW_021620926.1, read on the forward strand.
AAGAAAGCCGGGCAGTGGTGGTGCACGCCTTTAATCCCAGCACTTGGGAGGCAGAGGCAGGCAGATTTCTGAGTTCGAGGCCAGCCTGGTCTACAGAGTGAGTTCCAGGACAGCCATGGCTACACAGAGAAACCCTGTCTCGAAAAAACAAAAAAAATAAAAACAAAACAAAAAAAAGAATATGAACTGTGAAGTTTCTATCAATGATTTTCTTCAGGACAGAGCTTTCTTATACTACGTTCACTTAAGAAATAATACGTATCACCCTTTGAGTAGAACTTTAAAGGGAAATGTCCTCAAAGATTTTTCTGATGAGTATGGTTTATAGTTTATGACCTTAATATCTTCTCCCTCTCCCTCTCTCTCTCTCCCTCTCCCTCTCCCTCTCCCTCTCTCTCTCCCTCTCTCCCTCTCTCCCTCTCTTCCTCTCCCCCTCCCCCTTCCCCCTTTCCCCCTCTCTCTTTCTCTGTGTGTGTGTGAAAGAGAGAGAGAGAGAGAGAGAGGGGGGGGGGAGAATAAACTTGTTTTAATTTAATTGTTTTGGTAGAAGAAATTGTTCTTAAATGAGATCATTTATGTACCCTTAAAATGCAGTTTAGAGACTGCTATTTTTTTCTAAAAATCTTAATTTTAGGTCTCAGAGTCAAGTAGATATAGAAACAAAATCTGACTAACCATGTAACCGAAGAGCTTAAACTACTCTTGCCTCACATCTCAGCCTGGCAGAAGAGTTCATCCTTAACTATGACTTCCTTAAGTAAAGCCAATCTGCAAACTGCAAATTTAACTCAGATTTGTCTTTAAAAGTAATCTATTAAGCTTGTTTATACCAACATGTAAAATCTAATAAATCCTTAGCTACCTTCCCGGATAATATTTGTACTAAATAGCATTCAACAGGAAGAATCTCTGCCTCAGTGATTTTTATACATTTCAAGAACAGTTGATTTTCTAGCTCCAGACCAAAAATGCCTGGAAAATCCATATTCAGATTAATGGGGACACAGACTTCTCATTTGCTTAGTGTCCATTCTTCTTCTTCTGAGACTGACATTTTATGGGGCTTAGCTAAGGGAGATGGCATTCCCAACTGTCATTGTATAGAAAGCCCCTTAAATGCTTGAGAATTAATATGCTTTATGCCAAGCACCCACCCTCTTCAGAGCACTTACTTTGTTTTATGATTATCTCTCCCATGCAGAATGCAGAGGTGGCATGCATCACACGAAGCAACCGTGTGCAATGGTTAAGCCATCATTCTGACTCACTTAAGTAAAATAAGCTCTGCTTTATGAATGGACACCTTTGAATTTCCTAAAGCACCGAGTGCCATTCTCTACACGTGGCACTCCTAATGACAGCTGTGAGTTCCTTCAGATTTAGAAGCAGCTTTGTATTATTAGAAGTTAATTCTATGAGGTGGGAGTGGGGGAGTGGGTGTTGAAGTTACAAAGTTCCCGCTTTCCAGGCTAGGTACCGATATTAGAAAATACAGACTAGAATTACTTGAGTATAAATCAATTCTAATTAACACAGCCACCACTCATTTGTAATTATGTTGTTATTTTTCATTAGAGTTATATGGGCACTTAGTAGAAATGCTAATAAGCAACTCATAAATCCTAATAAATATTTCCTTCTGAGTGGAAGAAAGGGCAGATCTAAGCAGCTTTAATAGCTCAAAAACGGATCCTGGAAACATGAAGATACTCTAAACTTTCTGTACACACAGGCAAGATGTTTAAGAAAAAAATCACTCTCTAGATAGGCATGAAAAATGTTACATCTTGGTAGCAATAATTTTGTACTTAGTAAACTCTCTCTCTCTCTCTCTCTCTCTCTCTCTCTCTCTCTCTCTCTCTC
>NW_021620926.1:3042203-3045474 GCF_004785775.1 Grammomys surdaster
CTCTCTCTCTCTCTCTCTCTCTCTCTCTCTCTCTCTCTCTCTCTCTCTCTCTCTCTCTCTCTCATCTGTGTAACTGTGGAACTAGTGTTGGTAGAGGACCTGGGGAAAAATATCTGGGGATGTGGGAAGAGAGTGAGGGAATATATATGAAAACACATTGTATACAATATGAAATGCTCAAACAATAGAGAGCAATATTAAAATGCTTTCTGTTTCCCTCCTTTTTCATGTTTACTAGTTTTCCATCACTCATCACCCATTTTTATTTGAGAAATACAAATATACTACATTAAGACAAAACAAACAATGGCAGCAATAACAATAAACACCCACCACAGTGCTGCAAATCCACATCCCCTTGCCCTTTGACCTACTTGAAACATTGGCTTTTTTCCAAGTTTTTACACATGTTACTGAGCCTTCAATCCAACAATTATTGCAATATTAAAAGAATTTTCAAGTTAAACAAAATGCTGCAACAGCAAAAGTAATAAGATGCTTGTGCTCAAACCTTTGTATATTTCTCATCAGGCTCACTTTTTTGTCCTAAATACTGACTTCTCAAGGCCTAGAAGAGCATCTTCCTGCCCAGGCTCAGCAGCAGTCCTCTAGAATTTCTAATGATAAATCTGCTTCCATACTGTGCCTTCTCCATGCTTACTACCAGGGGCTTTGTGTTGAATCTGATGACAAGGATAGCCTGAAGGACTTCCGACTGGCAGAAGGCTTGATGAAGGATCATAGTCCCTGCCATTGTGCTCCCTCCCAGGTCTAGCCAACGCCGGCTTTGGCTTTCTCGAAGGCTTACATTGTATGATTACTCATAGATCACTTAATCTTCATGACAGTACAAATACTGTTTTAGTGTTTATTTTGTGGTTGAGGAAGCCAAGACACAAATAGGTTGGGCAAATTTCCTAAGGTCACTCAAGTACTTAGTAGCAGAGATGGAATTTGAACCCAGTTACTGATATGCTGACAATCTTGTGAAAATTTTCTAATGCGTTATGGGCAGCCAGCTTCTTTCTGCTTCTCCTGCATAGAGTTCTCCAACATAAAGCACCATGTTTTATGCATTTATCAACTTAGCATTTTTAACATCTACTGTTATAGATTGTGCTTGTGCATGGATGCCTGTAGATATGTACACCAAGGTGAGATATGGGTATTTGAGATTCCAAATATTTTGCTGTTGACAGATGTTGTTGGTCCATGGACTTAGGAGGGCTGATTTGAACTCTGACCCAATCATACACCAGTGAGACTGTTCTCTTAAATGCATTTTTTCATAAACTCACTTTTTTTCGTAAAAGATTTTACACATCTTTTTAAATGTATTTTTATTCTGTACACATGTGCCAGCATATACGTGCATGCACCATGTGTAGGTCTGGTGCTCTTGAAGACCAGGAGAGGGTGTCAGATATCTTGAAACTGGAGTGAAAGACATTTGTAAGTGAGCCCCTACGTTCTGGGAATAGAATCAGGTCTTCTGCAAAGACAGGTATTTGTGCCTTCTTTGTTTTGTGACTTTATCTCTCATATGTGTACTTTTCTAGTCCGTTTTCTTTTTACATCTTAATTTTAGTCAGCTTTATTCATATATAATTTCCATGTAGTGAAAAATCACCACTGTGTGTGTGTGTGTACATGTGCACATGTATGTTGCTAGAGTGAATGTGGACATACATGCCTATAGATGTGAGAGGTTGACTCTCATCCGATGTTTACCCTACTCACTCTCCATCTTCTTCTGAGGCACTACTAAACCTGGGGCTTGTTAATTCAGCTATAATGGCAGGCTATGAGCTTCCTGTCATCCTGTCTCTGCCTCTCTGGCATTTGGATTACAGTTGCATGTCACCAGAGCTGACTTCTTGCATAGACTCTGGTGGAGGAACATTAGTCCTCTTGATTGTGTGGTAATTTTAAAGATGCATCAGTGTACTCCCACAAGCATATGTAGTTATATAATCAAGGAGAGAGAGAGAGAGAGAGAGAGAGAGAGAGAGAGAGAGAGAGAGAGAGAGAGATATTCCTTAATGGACAGATGTTGATGTTCTCGGGCTCTTTTATCTCTTTTATGTCTCTTTTCTGATATATTGGAATACCTAGCACTATAGTTTCACAGGGCACAGAATTATAAATCACGAACATATTTTGGCTTGGGTCTTGTAAAAAGCAGTATGGTTTTCATATCCATCTTCTTGTTGCATGTTTCAGTAGTTTGTTTTGTTGTATTACTGCTGTTTAATTGGATATGTGTTACATGACATAGGTCCATACTAACTGTGACAGGAGCATTAAGCAATCCCCTGATTTGAATGTTTACAGACGCAAATGCTACAAAAGGTTACACGTAGGTATTTTTTTTGAACATACACTTTCATTTATCTCTGGTAAAAACCTAGAAACGAGACCACTGACTCATGAGGCAGCCTATGTTTACCACTATAAGACAGTGAGGTACTGTTCTCCACAGGAAGTAACATTTCACATTCTCAATGACAATGTCTCAAAGCTCCTGTTGTTCTGCATCCTCAAATTCTTGCTTGGCTATATAATTATCATAATAATACAATTATTGCTTCTATTTTAAGTGGGCATGTAATGGCAAACTATTATAATTTTGATTTGCATTTGTGTGAAGACTGAGAAGGCTGTGTATTTTTTATGTGCTATTTCCCCCCCCATGTCTGTCATTTATTTATGTCTGTTGAAATCTCTAGCTTATTTTCTATTAAAACTGTCTGCTTGCCCATGGAATCTATCAGTTCTTACACATGTAAGACTCACATACTCTACTATGGGTTTTCCCAGTACATTCTTCTAATTGTGCCTCCTATTATCTTCTAAAGTATTGTATGTATTCACTGTATGTACATGTGTTACACACGGATATTTTTATACAATTTTGTACTGAGCATACTCTCCTTATGCAGCTTTATTCCCTTTACCTTACCTCTGTCCCTTCTATAAGCCCCTTCACTTTCTAAGACATCTTGTGTCTACTTTCATGTCATGTATACAATTATGAAATTATAAATTTGTATTCAGTTTAGGATACACAATTGTAAAAACAAGTACCATTTGTCTTTTAGAAATAACTGTGATTCACCTAATATGATTATCTCCAGTTTCCTTCATGTCCGTCCTGTAAATGATATAACTTTGTCCTTCTTTAAGGTTAAAATAGAAAAATCAACTATAGAGGGAAGGAGAAGAGAGAGAGAGAGAGAGAGAGAGAGAGAGAGAGAGAGAGAGAGAGAGA
>NW_021620926.1:3045484-3093040 GCF_004785775.1 Grammomys surdaster
AGAGAGAGAGAGAGAGAGAGAGAGAGAGAGAGAGAGAGAGAGAGAGACAGAGAGACAGAGAGACAGAGAGAGAGAAAGAGAGGGATCTCACAATACATGTGTTCATGTGTGTTCATTTTAGGGACTTAGCAATGCCCTTGTAGAGATATCAAATATGAAATCTATAAAACAGGCCAGCTTGGCATTCTGGGAACAGAGGGAAAGGCTGGTGGTGACTTGGCATGTTTCTATGTTTTAGGACTAAAAATTTCTTCTTCCTCAAGAAATTTAATCTTACTATTAAGGTTTCAAACCAAGATAAGCAAAATATATCAGTGGATAATAGTGCTTGCAGTAAAATCAAAAGGGCATGAGTTCAAATTCCTATGATTCATGTAAAAGATGGACTTCACTTTGATTTACAGAGGGAGTTATGTATGCACTATAAGTTAAAATTAGCCATTGTAGATAGTTAAGTGTAGAGGAATTTAAATCCAGCAACATAGCTGCTCTGGCAATCCCTTCTATGTCTGTGTGATCCAGCTGGAAGATGGACATGCCTTTAATTCTAGGAGAAAGAGACAGAAGCAAGCAGATCTCTGAGTTCAAGGCTAGCCTGGTATAGAGCAAGTTTCAGGTAAATAAAAGCTTAGGTCCAGACATGGTAATATCTGCCTTTCATCTCAGCTCTCAGGATACAGATGCAGTAGATCTCTGAGTTCCAGTCAGTCAGTTTTGTTGAGGCTGCAGTGGAGTGGAGTGGTTGACAGTTCAGTTTATGGAGTTCAGAGGCAGTTTTTACAAGGACAGTTTTACAGACACAGATTATAGAGAAAGTAAGCTAGACACAAGTGAATACAGAATGAGGCAGAAAATGAGGAGCCAGAGGAATAGAACAAATTGAAAGAGTTACTTTAAGGTCAAGGAGAGCAATTCTGTGAAAAGCTTTGAGAAGCCAGATTGAAATCCTTCAACTTGGAAAGGCATTTGAACCAGAAAAGCTGAGTTGAAACAGCCAGCCAGAGATCAGAAAGAAGTAGAAAGGGTGAACATATTCAACAGTCGGCTTCCAAGATGAAAATTATATCAGGCAAATAAAAGTTATTCCTACAGTTAAAGTTGCTAAGTGTCAGTACCTTGAGCAATAAACAGCTTCACACATAATTTTTATTAGAAAAATATTATTGCATTATACTATATACTCTTATTGGCTTATTTCTTCATCTTGGTTCAATAATATTTAGATATTTCTCTATCCTTGAATCATCCCATATTAATCATTATTCAGAAAGTTTAAAATCTTAATAACTTTCATGAGCCTTGTTGAGTGGTAAAAGAGTATTTACTGAAGTATTGGTAACACCCTAGCGGCTATATGCCACTGAGGAAAAGAACACACCGGCCATAGCAACTATTAACTGCCAGTCTTTGAGGGGTCTTGAGGCTTATGGATCCCTTTGCTGCGGAGAGTAGAAAGTTCAGTCTTGTTGCAGGATGTGTGCATGTGACCACAGATGCTGCAAGTTTAGGACTGCAGGAGCCACATGATGGCCAGAGTTTCCCTTCTCAGCGCTCTTTCCCATCTGCCAGCTCATAATGTTCCTGCCAGTCCTCTGTGATATGCCCTATACTTTGGAATGGGTGTAAGAAATCGTAAAAGAATAAACATCTCAGCAACACATAAAAGATTTTTTTTTAAAAAAATTAAGTATTAACACAGTGCTTTGACAGATAAAAACACCATCTGGAAAAAGCATTGGTCTTATTTATAAGAAAGATCATTACAAAGTGTTCACTAACCAGTGCAATTGAGTGCAAGGAACACCTGTGAATGTTCTATACTTCATTGTAATGTTGAGATTCTGTCAGAATTTATGTTCATGGAAACCCATATTGATTTCATAAAAACACTGAAACATTTATGGTAATAGTTCTAAGAACTCTTTTGACTTGATGCATGAGACAACAGATCTTAGTAATGAGAAGCCAAATTTTCTTACCAAATATTTGTTCAGTTAAAGTTGGGAGTTATATTTGTCATATAATCCAAGTCTTCACCCCTGAACTTCTGGCTATTATTAACGTCTTAACTATGATCTCACTATATTTAACTCATTCAGGTAATAAGAAAATGCTGGAGAGCTACTGAGAAGCCCAAACCATTCATTAAAAAATCTTTTAATTCTCTTTGTTCTTCCAAAACTTAAGTGAAATATATTTGATAATCTAATGCTTAATTTTAAAGGAGATTACAGGATCTCAAGTTTCTACTTTAAAGAACTAATAATAACAATGACTAATATTTAACCCCATTTACATGGGCCAAACATAAATATCTCGGCTCAAGATTTATTCTAGTTAACTCTCAGTGATTATGCAGTCATTTGAAATCCTTAAAAGGAGAAGAAAAGAAATTAGAAACTACATCCTGCCATGTTTTCCTCTGAGCCTCCAAACTTATTTCTGGGTCTTATTCTTTATTAACAATGAATTGCAATTTCTCGGATATCAAAGTTTGCTGAACCAAGACCAGAATAATCATACCTTAGATTTACTTCACGTTACCAGCCTACACTTAAATTTCAATGTCAGCACAAACATTCTAGCAATTTCCTGAGAATTAACTCCTTTGCCTCCATTTTGGTGCTATAGGAAGATAGACATTATAGCAAACCATAAAAGGACAACATCCAGCTACTTACAATCTAAGCTAAGCTCAGCAGAGGAAGCAAGTAGGGAACTATGTTTAGAAACATCAATCTAAATGGTCTACCTGGGTAAAGAGAAATGTCCTCAATAAAGTCAATGAGGCAACGTGAATAATGGGGACACAGGAAAGAAAGTAATACAACCAACTCACATTTCAAATGTCTACCAGCAAGTTGACATGTACAATACCATCTAATTCTCCTAAGACGTATAAACAGTAGTTGCCTGTGTCTGTGTGTGTGAATGTGTATATGTATGTGTGTGTATGTGTATGCATGTGTGTGAGTATGTGTATGTATGTATGTGTGTGTGTTTGTGTTCATGTGTATATGACTGTGTGTATGGGTGTGTATGTGTGCACATGTATATATGCTTGTATGTGTGTGTCTTTGGGTCACATTTTCCAGCTGTTCAAGTGGGAACAGATCATACTTCTAGTTTCTGTGAGGTTGTTCTACATGTATTATGGAATGAAGACTCAAGTTCAGACTTCCACGCTAAGCTACTTTCCTGATGCCTATTCAGTCACTCATTCTCTCTGCTTTACTTGTGGTCCTGAGTATAAGTATTGAATTTCTGGTTTATATATCTTTATTAACATTTCAAGAATTTCTTGCTTTATATCTTGATAATATTTATTTCCTTCTTCCATTTTCTCCATTCCATATTCACCCAACATTTTGTCCTTTAAAAACTTACATAATTTTGACTCATAAGTTCTCATTAGTGCTATTTATAGACCGCTGGTTGTGTGGTCATTCACTGGAGCTTATTCCACTCCCCCAAAGACCACACTCCTAAGCAATACTAACACTATCTTTCCCATAAGTTATTGATTGGCCATAGCTTCTCTTTTATTGAAAATAGATTTTTATCTCATACAGTATATTCCAACCACAGTTTCCCCACCCTCCACTCCTTGTATTTCTCCTCTACTCCTCCTCTCCTGCAGATCCACGCCTCCTCCATTTCCTTTAAAAGAAGAACAGTCTTCAAGGGACAGCAGCCAAATGTGACAAAACAAGATACAACCAAACACGCATATAGAAGTAAGTCAAGCAATACAATAAGAGAAAAAGACTCCCACGAGCAGGCAAAGGAGTCATAGGGAACACTCCCACTGTTGGGGGCCCCACAACTATATCAAGCTAACAGCCATAACATAAAGGCAGACATGCAGACAACCTGGTGCAAAACCATGCAGGCCGGCCACATGTTTGCCACTCCAGTCTCAGTGACCCCATGAAATCCCTGCTCAGTTGATTCAGTGGGCTCTGTTTTCCTGATGTCCTCCATCCCCTGGGACTTCTATAGTCTTTCCTCTCCCTTTTCTACCAGGTTCTCCTATTTCTGAGTAGAGTGAGGAAGACTTTCAATTTAGATTCTCTTTCTGCATAATGTCTGGCTACATGTCTCTTCATCTGCTCCTATCTGATGCAGAAAAACTTCTCTAATGACAGCTGGACATGACATCGGTCTATGAGTATAGAAAAAAATATCATAATCTCATTGAATTTTTTGTTTTGTTTTTTATTTGTTTGGTTTGGTTTTGTTGTTGTTGTTGGTCGTGGTGGTTTGTTTGTTTGTTTTCAGTGTTATTCTGTTCTATCCTAGGCCTGTGTTGTCTGGCCATTCAGCTAGTATAGGCATGAGCTCCCTTTCATGGTATGGGCCTCAGGTTACCAAAACAATTATTGGTGACTTTCATAAGTTATGCACCACTGTTACCCCAGCACATCTTGCAGGCAGGAGAGATTGTAAGTCAAGGGTTTTGTGTCTGGGTTGGTATACAAGTTTTTCTTTCTGTATCCTGCAGAGTACCTTTTTTCAGCAAAGAGACTAGAATGTAGGGGTGAAGGCTCCATGCAGGTATCAGATTGACCTCTTTATGTTCAATGAGCTGTGTGGATGTTGTCCTTAGTGATGGGGCATCATTGTTAGACTCCAAAGAGCAATCTTCTGTCCTTGCATCACCCTGAGTTGTTTAGGAATCCCATGAAACCGCCTCACCTAACAAATCAACTGAATATAGCCCATTTCTACCAGTGGAAATCTTGCCTGCCTATGAAAGATGGTCAGTTCAGATGCCTTTTTCTCCATTGCTAGGAGTCTGCACTGCAGTCAACCTCAAAGTTCCAGGAAGTTTCCACTGTACTAGGTTTCTAGCTATCCCCCACAGTACTCCCCAGTTCCTACTGTCTCTCCCTGCATTCTCTCCTCCTCCCCCAACCTGACCCTTTCTGCTCCCATTCCCTACAAAACCTATTCTATTTCCTCTTCCCAGAGAGATTCATGCTTTCTTCTCTTATACTCATCCTCCTCATCTAACCTTTCTGAGTCTGGGTTGTAATCTATTATCATCTTCTTAACTGCTAGTATCCACGTATAAGTGAATACATACTGTATTTGTCTTTCTAGGGCCTAGGTTGTAGAAAAATAAATAAAACTATTTTAAAAAATCAATGATTTTTAAAAATCTTATCTATTTTCCTACAAGTTTCATGATGTCACTGTTTTTGATAGCTGAGTAATACTTGATCATGTAAACGAATCACATTTTCTTTATCCATGTTTCAGTTGAGGGACATATATGTTTCCAGTTTCTGGTTATTATGAATAAGCCTGACGTGAACATAGTTGGGCAAAAGTCTTTGTGGTAGCATGGAACATCACTTGAGTATATGCCCAAGAGAGTACAGGTGGGTTTTAAGGTAGATAAATTCCAAACTTTCTGAGGAACCAATATATTGAACTTGATAGAGAAGTAAGTGTGGGAACAGCCTTGAACACATTGGCATAGGAGACAACTTTCTGAACAGAACTTTGACAACACAAGCCCTAGGATCAATGACTAATAAATGGAAACTGATGATACTGAAAAGCTTCTGTAAGGAAAGGACAGCTAGACAAAAAGACCACCCACAGAATGGAAAAAGATTTTTTTTTACTAACTCCATATGTAAAATATATTAAAAAACTTAAGAAAGTAGGTACTGAAAAACCCAGTAATCCAATTAAAAATAAGGAACAGATCTACATATAGGATTCTCAGTAGAGGAATTGCAAATGACTGAAAAATACTTAAAGAAATGTTCAAAATCCTTATCCATCAGGAAAATGCAAATCAAAACCACTTTGAAATTCTATTTTATACCTGTCAGAATGGCTACTATCGGTAACACAAGTGACATTTCATGCTGGTGGGAAGCTGAAGTGAGGGGAATCCTCCTCAAATTGCTGGTGGGAGTGCAAGCCTATATCTATAGCCTCTTAGTAAGGGGCAGGGCTTCATGATACTTAACCTCTCCATGCTAGAAATCTGTCTGTCTTGAGTTTGTCCAGGTTGTATGTGCAATTGCCTTATTAAGAACCCCCAGACACTGTTTTCCTGAGTTTATTTACTGCCTCTTGTTTTGAGTATGAATTGTATGAAATATTTATTCAGAAAAGATGTCACTAACGTTGGAGAGATGAAATTATTTAAAGGTGAATGAGCAAACAAAGCCCATGAAGTCACTTAGTCTGAGTTATTATTAGAAAATTCATTCTCTGGTTCTTGCAAATGCTGATTCCTACAGGAGGGGAAAATACACTTCTGGGTTAGAAGAGTTGCACTTCCTCCGATGAATTTGGATTCTGCTTCTCTGAGATAACACTTAGGTCTCAAGTGGAATAGCTAGTGGAAAGAAAGGTCTTCTGTCAGCACATTCCTTCCCTGTAACCTTTGCTTTATCTTACAAAGGATGGGAAGAAGCAACTTGTCACTGTCGGGGCTCTTTACAAAGTCCTTGAGGCTCCAAGTTTGGATAGAGACCAAGAGGAAAGAAACAAAAGAGGGGAAAGGAAAGCTAATTAAGGATCTGGTGACATCAGTTATTTCAGAAGGTGGATCACCGGGTTAGAACAGTCTGTACTTTGCAGGTGAATGGTGTTCTGTCTCGGGACTGGGGCCAGAGTTTTTGTGACAACAGAAACCTGTAAAAACTCCACCAAGCACTTTGAAATAGTGCAAGCTGATATCTGTGTTAAATAACTGACTTTAAAATAAAGAAGCAACTTTCTATTTCTTTAGGGTATATGGGGGGAGATGCAGAAGGTATGACTATAGAATGTGTTCTAGACAAAGGGAAGCAGAGAGATGGAGAAGAAAAGAAAGAGGTGAAAAGGAGAAGGAAGGATCTTTAGAGTAGACACATGTCTAGCTGTGACACTGATTTCCGATGAATGGAAAGCTTTGATTTGTGCTTGAAGGTGGTTTGTGAAAGGGTTACTTCTTGGAAATTGATAGACAATTTCTGGAGTCACAAGTCTACAACATCCTTAGGAATGAAGTTAAAGAAACAGAAATGAGGATCTATAAAATCTCATGGTATCAAGCAGACCTGTGACCACAAACCCATTGAAACAGTGTCTGAAGATGTAGGGTTAGGTGGGGTCCTGAGTCTGCTCTGCCACAGGGCACTTGAGGAGGCAGGATGAGGGAGTTTTGACTCTGCTTACCCGATTCCTGGCGCCAGGCAGGTGTCAGGCTATGGGAAGCTGCAGAACACCGCTCTGGGAGTGGGGAAGTTCAGTTTGAGGTACTAGGCCAGCTGGAGCTGGCTTGGGGTTCACTGGGCCTGCAGGGAGGCCGGGGCCATCTGGTTCTCAGGGTCTTGAGCACCCAGGCACTACTGGGAGCTGTGGAAGAGCTGAGAACAAAGTGGGGGCTGTGTCTAGCCTGGGGCCAAAGGGGAAAGGGGGAGAGCTCAACCTGGGACCCATAGGGATGAGTCTTTGGCTTGGTTGGCAGGTGGCTTGGTTTAGCTTGGTGGAGGCCATGGCTGGGAGAGCATTGAGCGGGCTTCTGCGGGAGATTAGACAACCAAGTCTTTAGGCGAAGGCCTGTTCCATTGCTTCCCAAGGCTGATCTCGATGAAAAGAGGCAGTCCATGGTTTTAAAACATTTATTGTCATTGCAGAGAGTGGCAATGAGTAAAACCGTACCCCAGTTTCTCGGGGCAGGCTTGAGGTTAAATACCTTTTGCACGGAGGAGTGTCTGAGAAGGAAGGCTTAATTGGCTAAGCCCTTCAGGCCTTTAGGTACCTCATTAAAACAGAGATCTGTCTTGAACTTATATGATCACAGGTCACATTCTCTACCTGTGGAGGGGCTTAGGACATTGCCCTTACAAATCTATGGAGGGTTGCAGCCTCGTGTGAGGAGCTTGGTGTCTGGGAGCATAGCAAAATGCCTTCAGTTCCTCAGGGTCACTGGGGTTTCCAGCCTGTGCTCGACCAGGAACCAGGTTGCCTTTCACGGTCCTACAGAAAGAGTCTTGGAGGAACTGGGGTTGAGGAAAACTATGATCAAATACATTGTATGAAATTCTGAAAAAATAAATATTCAAGAAATGTAAAATATTATGATAACTAGCCTCATCCAGAGAAGCATGTAGAAGCAGCAGATGACCTGTCAACAGGGAGATCTTTCTACACTTGCACATGCATTCAGTGAGACCTCAGAGAGGAGGATCAGGTAAGTCAGGATGTATGAACATGAGTTTGCTGGCTTCAGCTGCTTTGATGGCTAGTAGAGACGTGGTAGATGTCAGACAATGGAAATCACTAGGAATAATAGTTGACAATAAAGAATTTAAAATTAGGACATAATTTGTTTTATAAGGATAACAAAGCTTTATTATATTTAAGAAAAGAAATGCTTTAGAATGTTGGTTACTGTTTACCAGTTTTAACTTCCCTTTAACTTAATGATGAGTTGGAATCCTTGTTGTCATAAAGGACTCATGTCATGTTTATCATTAGATGTGTGGAATACATGGTGAAATGTATGGAGGCCTTTGATGCTTCATTACTCATATCATTGAACCGTAATTGATTTTCCCATGTGAATATTTGGCTGAATGCATTTTATTCATTTCATTAAGAAATACAAACCACTCATGTCTTGTGTGGCGTGTGACTGTGTTAGCTGTTTTCCTGACTAATAACAAGTCTTCTATTTGCGACTTCTCTGAGCCCTACCTGCCATTTCTGCCACTTCTTGCAACAAGATGTTCAGTTCTTAATGGTCCTTTTCTGGGAACCAGGCAACAAAATCTCACAGTTCACAGAATAATAACACTTAGTTCCAATTATCAGCAAGGGAAAACCATGATGTTAATATGGAAAATGTCTGCATTCATCATTTTAACAAGTGCATTGGAAGTCTGCTGAGGCCCTGTAAATGGTAAAGACGCTGCCCTTTACAGTGAGATTCTTTACTTTGTGGAGGGTGAAGATGAAATGTGAAGTTGAGATTCCTGGAACATTGCCCAGAATAAACTAATTCATACTTATGGGGTCCAGTAACGCAGAATTACAACCAAAAGTCCCCCAAGGCCATTGTCAATTATATTGCTTACTGAGGTCAAGAGTTCATGTTGCAAACCATGAAGAGAGCTAAAACAAGAACTTTAGCTCATGGGTTTGATTCCCTGTTACAAGAGGTGGGAAGAGGAGGAGAGAGGGAAGTAGAATCTATCTGCAGCATACACACAGCGCTAAATCAGAGTAGAATAACTTTCTTATTAATAATTGAATGCATATTTCAGAAGAGCTAAATTAGAATTCAAAATGCCATCAACAACATAAAATGATACCTGCTTAAGTAGGGTGTTAAGCTAATGGCCCTGACTTGATCATCAGACATTATATACAGGTGTGGAAAAAAACACACTATGCCCCCATAGAGATGAGCAGATACTATGAGTCAATTGAATTTAAAATGCATGATACATCTGAATAAAAATGTCTTTATGGAACACTTCACTGTGTATACTTTGTATAAGAAAATAATATTAAATGTAACAAGAACCCAAGACATTAGTAAATAAATTACAGGAGAGGAACATCCTGACTGTTGGAACCTTGGCCAGGCTACTACAAAACTGGGATATCATCACATCAGTGGCATCTCTGCTTCTGTTCCACAACCTGCCACAAAGTGCTGTCAACCAAACAGGAAGAAGTACACCCCAAATGGAGGGTAAAATGGAGCTCTGATCCCCTCTGAAGCTATTCCTGTCTAGGAGTTGAGCTTGCTCAGCTTTCCAAGGTAAACAAGTGAAAGAAAAAAATCAGAAGGATCCTGCTGAGGTCTCTCATTACAATCTTCTGAAAACCCAGAGGCAGCAGGAAGAGCCCACCCCTCTTCCTCTGCACCACATTTTCTCTGCCCCCTCACCCATATATTCTCTCTTGCTGTCCTCCTCTCCTCTTCTCGCCTCCTACTCCTCCTTCTCTTCCTTCTCCTCCTCCTCCTTCCTTGCTTTTCCCCTTCCCCCTGTTTTCCTATGCTCCTCCCATGATCCTCCCTTCCTCCTTTTCTTCCTCACTCTCCTTTCTCTTCTCCTTTCCTTTTCTTCCACCCACTCTCTTTAAGCTCACCCATCTCACTCTGACAAATCTATGCAGAATAAATATTGGACTGGCTCTTCATGCCCATGCATCTTACCACAATTCCCTTCAATGATTCTTTTAAAAGTAGAGCAGATGGTGATACCTTAGGGTCAGAAAAAGGTTAAGTCCCCAGAGTACCAAAGCAGGAAAAACCACTTTTCATATTCCTCCTTATTTTGTATCTTACTGCTTCCCCTAGGACTAAGTAAAATCCATCTCCTGAATTGTACCTAATTCCTGTTGATGCTTCTTGCTTCTGAGCAGGGAAATTACAAATACAGTTACTAGATACAGTCAACCTTTACTCAGTTGGCCAACAAAAATGAAGAAATGGCAAGTACTTGATATTGACAGAACCATCATATTTTTATTTCTCATGAGACAACTACACATGAGACAAAAGTTTTCCCTTCCTGTTCTGTGCTCATGAATCCCTCGAAAGTCTCCTGTATACCACAGGATTGGTTTGTGTACCAGTCCTGAACTCAGAATACTATTCATCTGCCTTTGAACCCAAAAGCCTTTTTTATTCTGCCTCCCATTTTCAGTTGTCACAGTGTGTCAAAATTGCTATTCTTCTCTCTGGTATTTACAGCTAAAGGAGTCATTACTTGTCATCAAGGGCCATCTGTACAGTATCATTGGGTAGTGACACACAGCCACTGTTAAGCTCTGAAATATTACATTTCTCAGGATGGATATCAATACCACTCTATCCATCTTCCACATTCCCAAAACAAAAACGTTAATAACTGTTATAATGGCACAGACACTTGAACAGAGAGCACACCATGGTGATACAGAGAACTGCCCTTACAACATAATCACAATGTTACAAACAGAAATTATATACATTTTTTTTGAAATTTTGACTTTGTATTTTATTGTCTAGGACAGACAAATCTTGAGCAGGTATAACCACAGACACATAGTGCTATTTCTGCATTGTGAGGGTACCCTTGCTGGAGCTATGGGCTAGATGCTGACTTTGTGGTCCAGGGGTCACCTTGGGAAGTGATTTCCAACTACTTTGAGATATCAGAATGATTTGTGCTGCAGTTACAGCAGGTGACGTTTTCCCATTTTGTTTTAAGTTCTGTATTTATTACTTATTTACTTTTATTTTGGATTATTTTATAACCTAAATGACCCATTGTTAATTCTGCTGTATATTCAGTAGCAATACATCCATTGACCCAAACTTTTGTCCAACTCAGATTCTACAAGTTTATAAAGCATTTGAAGTCAAAGTCCCTAACTTCAAATCACTTAACTGTCTAAGAAACAGTATGTAAGTACAAGTGTTAAGAACAGATAATTGACTTGAAGGTTGGTGTTTTCTATTCTAATCATCAATATAGACTTATTTTTAAAATATAGAAGATTAAGAAAGAAATATTTGTGTTTCCTTCTTGTCAGTTTTTCCCTTCCTTCCTTCCTTCCTTCCTTCCTTCCTTCCTTCCTTCCTTCCTTCCTTTCTTCCTTCCTTCCTTTCTTCCTTCTTTCCTCCTCCTCCTCCTCCTCCTCCTCCTCCTCCTCCTCCTCCTCCTTCTCTCTCTCTCTCCTTCTTTTTACCAAACACAAAGCTCCTTAGTTCTCAAGCTCATTCTCTTACTAATGACAGAGATGCTAATGAACATGGTGACTAACAATGAATGAGACGTGATCTGGGATCTGTGAAGTATGAGGATTAGTGGTCAGGAGTAAAGAGGCACACACCCTCAAGCTTGGGCTCAGCTCCAGACAATCATCCAAGATAGTAGCTGGTTTTTAAAAATCTGGAAGTCAATATCTCATGTGTGTTCTTTTTAGCTTGTAAGTATTGCTACATAATATGAAGTTTGACAGATAGCCCATGGGACCTACATGTAAAAGAAGTAGACTGTGTGTGCTGGATTTGATGTAGAATTTTAATGTGCTCTTGTGGTCCCATCTCATGGAAGGAGGAAAGGCAGGGGATATGTAAGGATGAAAGGGATCCTAATACATGTCTGAGAAGGTAGTCACAACGTTGTGCCATAATGGGAATATGTGCTGACTTGATGAATTTGATCACCACTGAGCTTGCCTCCAGGGATTGAAAACTTACTTCAGTTTTGACAAGATGTCTCCTTTTAGAAAGATTTTAGGAATTGCTGACTTGAAAAAAAATCTGGTTCTAATAGTAAACTAACTAAGATATTTACCCTAGTTACCAGGAACCCAGAGAAAGACATTTAAAGAATTAGAAGATCATAACTTTAAAAACATAGATGTTAGTTGTTGGATGTTTGAGAAGTTCCTTGTCATCCAAGTCATGGAGTGATGCTTTTAAAGACATTACGATTAAACATACTTTTACAGAAAGGGCAATGGTAATTTCAGTGTCTGTCGCTTAACCCTATTATATTTTCATCAAATGAATTTATCATTCAGTGACAGAAGCCTTGACATTGTCCATTTTAAACACTGATATCACCTGTTTGACCTTTGGTGGATTACATCACTACATTTGTTCTGAATTGCCAGGAAGCATAGTTATATTAAAAATTCACAATGACTCTTTCAAGTATTTTATTGTTTTGTGTTTTTATGTGGAATTAATGAGTCGGAAGAGCAAGAAAGGGGACAACAGAAATGTACAGCAAGATAATCACCAAACAGAGTTCATCCTTGCAAGAAAACTCTGCCACAAAGGTCTTAGGAAGGAGATTTGAGCACATGTGAGTCCCTTTACTGTGTCATAACAACAATTCACAAACATTGATGTCTTCCACAAGTCAGAATCAAGTAATGAAGCGTAGGATTCAAGGCTTTGTCTTTTCTGACCTTTACCAATGTTCTAGGAAGATGTAGTAGAAACCGCAGCTTAGTAGCTTGAGAGCTAGGGACGGCAGTCCACAGTCCATGAGCAGGTTCAGAGGGTTTCTTGCTCTACAGATAGTAAACACATTTCTGTAGATCAAACTGATGACTGTCAGAGAACACTGAAGTAGAAACATTGAAACTCTGAAGGTGCTCTGCCACCTGCTAGAAGGTCCAATTCTCCTATATAAGTAGCAATCCTGTAGCAATTTCTTCTAGAAAATAATGACACTTGGAACAGCAGTAGAGTTATCTATAGGCACAGAGAAGAGTGATGGACAGGAGACATTTTAAAAGAAAAAAAAAGAGAAAACTATGTAAGCTATTTCTGATACAGAATTCATGGTCTTAGATTCAAACCCAAGAACTAGTAGTGTAAGTTCATTGGTGGAGGTTTTATGCAGGGCAAATGTTTTCTCTACAACATCTTTCCTAAATTGTTGCAAGATCAAACCAAAACAAGAAAGAAACTAAAGTTCCTGCATGGGTTTGGGTGTAATGCATGCAAATCCCATGGCGTGTGGAGAAGTAATAAGCCATCTCTCTTATGGCTTCTACAATGCCTTGGCAACAGTGCTGACCCCAGAGAAGACGCTGTGAGCTCTTTCATACTTCTATTTGTCTGGGTCTGGGAAGAGTCTATTTTTAGTGGGTAGGGTCAGCAACTTTCATAGGCCCTAAACTACAAGGCTCACAGCCATTTGCTGTGGAGTCCCACATAAATAATAACATCCACAGCTTGTAGACTGGGCAAGAATGTGGAGAGAGAGACACCTGACTGGGACCAACAGGGTCCATGACTTGAAGCACCAGCTGAGAAGTGAAAGGAAGGTTAAAGCTGAGATATTTCTAACAATAAATGAAGATATTGAAAGGAGCTATTTCTGTCATCTCAAATACTTTCAGCATTTTCCTTTGCTCAGTCTATAAAGGAAAAATATTATTTTCACCCTCTATAGAAAACCATGTCAAAAACTCTACTCTCGTATGTAGAGGTGATCATCCATCCAGGTCAGGGGTATATCCATAGGCTCACAGAGGAAGGAGGCATCACTTTCTGATTTTGTGATGTATGCTGGGTTTTTTTTTGATCTTTCCAAGTTTAGAGATTTTACTATTACTTTCATTCTAAATTAACATTCATACTTAGATGTATTCTCATTTATGATATATTGTTCTGATAATGGTGACTCATGAAAGTATCCTCTTCAATATTCACAAACTCTGGAACTCCCTCTGGTAAGAAAGCACGGACAAGTAGACTGAATATGGATAAGCTCTGAAACCATCGATTACATTGAAATGGTGGTTAGTGATATACATTGGGAAGGAAACTCTAGAAGAATTTGAACTAAGAGGAGACTATTCAGTAGATTAAATAAAAAATATATCCACAATACCATTCCTCCCGATGCAATTGACTCTTGTACACTAAATGTAATCTCTATTTTTCTTCACAAAGCCCCTTAAAGGCTCCATATTGTTTTGATCTCATTATTCTAAATAATCATTTTTATACACATTTGTTCAAGATTAGAATAGTTTTGTACAATGTCTTAATTCTTTTGGCTTGCATTTATGTAGCTCTTATAGACTGGACATAATAATCATTGATAATAATGTATTAAAAATTGGAACATTATACTGCAGAGTACGAATCAATGATTTGATATTGAAGCCATCTTGAAATGGCTTCTTGTCAATGCAACATTTTGCCCTCTATCCAATGACGAATTGAGGATCAAGACTTTGTCATCTCTAAGAGTAATTCCCATCCCCAAACAAGAACACGTACACGTCATAGACAAAGAACAATGGGGGATTTCCTGAGCATAATGCCAGAGGCACTAATTAAATAGTCATAGCTTTTGTAGCATAAATGCATTTCATTGACTCAGACATATAAAAAAAATGAGTTCTCCCTTTAACGTAAGATTAAAGAGTTAGCTGACTGCAGTCATAAAGAAAATTACTGAGGTCCAGACATGCAGATGAGGGAGTCCAAATATGGAAAGAATGATTGTATAAGAAGCCACACCCATTGCTGAGAGTATATAAAGGTCCCAGAAAAGGAGTGATTTTCAAACTCAGAATCTTCTGTTGTACTCAGCTTAACTTACAACTGCCATCAACATGTCCTACGGCTGCTATTCTGGAAACTTCTCTTCCCGCTCCTGTGGAGATCACCTGAACTACCCTCATTCCTCTTGTGGCTCTTCCTACCCCAGTCACCTACTCCAGAGCACTAACTTCTACTCTCCCAGAAACTGCCATCCGGGTTCTTCTTTCAGCCATGGCTGTCATCAGAACTGCTTCCAGCCCATCAGATGCCAGACTTCCCATGTGGTGCACAGCTCCTGCCAGCGGCCCTGCTACAGCCCAAGAGTCTCCAGCATTGGCAGTCCCTGCAGGTCCACATATGCTGGTTCTCAGGGCTTTGGATCCAGCAGCTGCTACTCTCTGGGTTATGGGTCTAGAAGCTCTTACTCACTGAGCTGTGGGTCCAGTGGCTTTAGGCCACAAGGCTTCTCTTCTCTGGGCTATGGATCTGGATTCTGCCACCCATCCTATGTACCCTATAGAACCTGCCAGTCTCCTTGCTATAGACCGAGCTGTGGCTCTGGCTCTGGATTCTACTAATCTTCTTTCTAACTTCCAGTTTTGCTGACCACCACAATTCACTCCTGGATCCCTGGCCTTTGTTGTCTTCCTTTGGCCAGGAAGAATTGTCTTCTGGTTCCCTGATTGCCAATTCTTCACTTTCTCTTTGACCTCAGATACTGAGGTCCTTTGAGAACTCTGTAATTAATCTCTTAACTCAAAAATAAAGCCTGCATTGCAAATGAAATTTATAGTGCTGAATTTCTTCACAAATTTATGAATACTAAAATTTTAAGCTAATGAATATACTGATTTGATATTTATCTGTGCTTGCTTTTGTGAGTTATTTACTGTATGCTTAATTTTCTGGTTGTGAAATGTGAAATTGATCAGCATTCAATGAACAGCATACATAAGGATTCAGGTTTTGAAGTTCTACTAAATTGTGAACTGGATAAATATCTTATGTGCCTCAGATAGTTTTCTTACTTAAGAACATAAAGTAAAATGATTCTATTTGAAAGTATAGGCCCTATTAATGCAATCCCAGATGCAAGAAATAAATTGATTTCTATTAGTAGTGGATTCTCAACTCTATGCCAACTGATCTACCTAAGTTATGTAAGACAGCAGAAGATAAAATGTATTTAGATTTTATGGCTATGGGTTCCCTTGTGCACTGACATTAAATGTTTTCATTGTAATGTCTCTCATGGGCTCATGTCTTGAGTTCCAGTTTAACAGATGATAAACTCTTTTAAGAGGCTGTGTAACCTTTACTAAGTTGAGGCTTATCTCAAAGTGATGCTCTTGAATGTGATAGGTCAGCAATAGTGCGGACTCTGCGGTCTGGGTCTGTATTTCCTTGTCTTCCACGATCTGAATTCTCACCATCTCATACTTCCAGCATCACAGGTAGAGCCACTCTGATCTGGTTCCCTATGTTGGATTTGTAATCCTATGAATGGTGAGTACTTGTAAATCTTTCCTATGCATTGTTCTGCCAGTTATCTGGACATGGCAACTCTAAAAGAAACACAGAAGAAATAAAAATGACCACATCAATTATGGAAAACAGTACAGATTTTTCCAAAATGTTAGGAAAACAACTGCCATATGATCTAGCAGTTCCAGGACTGATTATATAGCTAAAGATCATACAATCAGTGTGCTTAGGAGACATGAGCAAACTGCTATCCACAATCCACTAGAAGTAGAATATACTGATAAAAAGAATTGTAGAAAAAAGTGATGCATATCTACAGTCAAATACTAGCCATTAAAATGATGAGATGAAAGAATATTAATTAAAAGAGGCATCAGTATGTTACAGGATATAAGTCAGACTCAGAAATCCTGAATGATCTCACCCACATGTGCAACATGAAAAGATTGCTCTCACACGTATTACTTAACCCAATTTATTTGTCATTCTGTCATTTCATATGGTTCTCACTGCTTGCTTCCTAGCTCAGTCCAGCCTATTTTCTGCTGTCTCTAGGATCTCCCACCCTCTGCCTGCATCTCAGCTTCCCTAAAGTTCTGTCCCAGCTCTTCCCTGCTACTTTCTACCCTAGTTCCTTACTATGCAAGAAGCCAAATTCCTTACTCAACTAGTAAACTGGGGAAGGTCTTCGTCTTCTGGACAGGTTTCCTTTCTTTTAAAGGCAGGTGAGGGAGTGGCATTTACATATCCAACTAGCCAAGAACTGAGGGCTACAAAAACAATTGAAAACACAGGTTACCCTATGAAATTTAGGAGGACCCTACAAAATTTATGAGGGCACGCAAAGGTAATGACAGTAGCCTGTTTTTCAATGAGTGTTCTCTTACAGCCCTGTAACAAAACAACTCAAAGGGAGATTTACCATGCTTGACATTGGTGAGTTTGTTAGTCAATAGCTCTGGGAAATAACACTATTACTACAACTTCATTTAAATTATTTATGTATGTATACATATATGTTTGTATACTATACATGTATTTTTGGATTTAAATTCTGTTAGTAGTAGAGAATTCATGCCTGGGACTGTAAACTTAGCCAATTGGTCATAGCTAATGATGAAGTCATGGCCCCTAGAAGAAAACCTATTATTGACACTTCCTAAACCACTATAATTCCTAACTGTGTTCTGAAGACTATCATTATATAAACAAATAAGTGTAGCTCGCTCTCTCTGTACCATCAAGTAAGTTTCATTTTGTAGCAGACAAAAAAAAAATCACAGAAATTAACAACTGGTCAAAAGGCAGAGATCAATTGACTGTGGGGAGCCAATCCCAAATTGAAACATCTACCATACAACCACTATGCATGAGGATTTCGGAACATTGCAGAAGAGGAGACATCACGGAAGAAAGGATGGAACTGTTTAAGGGTCAGAGGACCAGGATGACTACTGTGTCTGAACTCATGACATCTTAACAACATGGCTCTAAACAAAACTTTCACAAAGACAGCATCAGTTGATATGACATCATAGATGAGGAAAATCTCATGAAGTCCAACATCAAGTTGAATAACTACAGGCAATTCATGGCTGCTAAGCCATTTTTTTTTCCAGGGTTAAGAACCTTGATAGGTTATTCAATTCCAAGTAGCTGACGTTATACACTTATACATACAAGCAATACTAAATGGTCTCTGTAGGTTGTATTTATAAATACATGTATGTCTTATAAAATTAATAATTAAAGAATAAAAGTTATGAATTGGGGTGCACTGGGGGGACACAAAAGGAATTGGAATGGGGAAAGGATCCAGTGGTATTGACTCTAATACACTATTCAAGTATGAAGTTTAAAAAAATCAATTAAAAAATTCTTGTGCAACTGTATGTAACATGTTTATATCCTATAGTTTAAAGACCAGAAGGAAGGCTTTGGGTGTTTTAACCAGAAAGAAGTGATACATATTTGAGATTAGAGATGTTTTCATCTGAGTGTTATGCAAAGTATACATTTAAAAAAACATGGTAACATTATCATGTGTAACATTATGATTTCATGTAGCAGTTGCAATAAATTTGATTTAAAACATACAAAGAAGTCATGTCCATCATTTGGAGCTAACAGAATGAAATTAGACTATATGATAGTAAATAAAATGACAAGACTTAGAAAGACAAAGAGTACATTCACTTCCATATGGAATTTCAAAATGATGATCGTATAGAATCAGAGAACCAGAAGGTGACAAGACTCTAAGGTGAGAAAGAACACGCAGAAATGGAAGACAGTCTACACTTTGATAAACTGAAAGATTTTCTTTTAATGATTCATTGCATTGAGTGGTAAACAAATTTAATACACAGCATATTGTTAAATTGTAAAATTAAACAGTGTGTCCTCTTTGGATTTTATTTAAATTATCACCTAAATAAAGTTGACAATAATGTCATTTATATCATTAGAGGTGAGTGATGTGTATTTAAGTAAAAAAAAATTTTCATGGTAAGCATGTCTGATTTATATGTCAAGAGATTTCTGAAATAGATGTGAAGATAGAAAACTTTATATAAGGTCCCTCTAATTGATAAAACAGATGATTCATGAAAATTCCTATAAATGTCCTTCCTTTATTCTATATAGCTGTATTAGTCACTGTTCTAGTGTTGTGAGGAGACACTATGACCAAAGCAATCCTATAAAAGAAAACATTTAATTGGGAGTTAGCATTTTGTCTAGGCTCTACCCCACAGTTACCTGGCAACAGCCAGGTGTGCCTGACTCACTATAAAAGGGGCTGCTTGCCCCCTCCTCTCTCTCTTGTCTTCTTCCTCTCACTCTGTCCTCTTGACCTGCTCCCCTTCTCTCCCCATGCCCTGAGTAAACTTAGTCCTATACTATACCATCAGTCATGTGTGGCTGGTCCCTCAGGGGGAAGGAATGCCTCAGCATGGACACATGGACACCAGGAGGCACCCTCTTCCCCCACACCTGACTGCACATCCACCAAACATATTCTCTCTCTCTATCTTTTTATAAAACACAACTTTGGGGGTTTGGTTACAGAGGGTTAGTTCATTATCCTTATGGCAGGTAGCCTGTCATCCAGGTAGGCAGGCATGATAATGGAAAAGTGGCTGACACCTTTACATCCAGATCCACAGACAGCACACAGAGAGAGGAAGGGTGAAAGAAGGAGAGGGAGAGGGAGAAAGAGAGACAAGGCATAGAGTGGGTCTTTGAAACCTCAAAGCCTATACCAAGTGTCATTCTTCTTCTAAGAAGGCCACACCTCCTTATCCATTCAAATAGTTCAACTGGAGACTAAGCATGCAAATATAAGCCTGTATTTAGGGGAGGGGTGATTGTTTTCACTCAATCTACCACAACAGTACTAAAGAAATACAAGTCTTATAAGCATGCTAGGGACATCTTTTATAATTTATATATTAAAATATTAGTAAGAAGGATGGTAAAATGACACCAATGTCTACCCTGAATCAAGACTCAAAAAAACAAAACAAAGTACAATCCAAATATTAAGAAATTTGTGTATGTACTCCTATTCCCAAAACTTATGAATCTGAGGCAAGAAAAATACTGTGAATTCAAGACCAGCCTGGCTGTATAGTGAGCTTCAGGAAAATTTTAGGTGGAGTGAGACCATGTGTCAGAAAACAAAAACAACAAAAAAGCAAAGGTAAAAATATAATCATGATATTATTTAAATATTAAACTAGCATTTATAGCCATCTAGAAATGGAAAAAATCCACCAATCACTATATGTCTTTTTTCAATTCATCTGAGTCTTTTAAGTTTCATCTTTCATATTCAAACTGATAAGCCAGTGCCTTGTTTCAAGTCAGAGGTTGTGAGTCATTTTGCCTTTAAACAGTCTTTTTCATTTATAGCATGACCCACCATGTCATTCAATTTACCTTATGTTTTCACATTATACTAGATTCAGGAATGAATATATTTTAGACATGGAAAATCATGGGTGGCAAATAGAGAATTTTTATTCAACTCAAATAAACATGATGACATTATTCCAGTCTTCAGTGTGGGCATAAACAATCACTGGTCATAATATAAATAAATACCCAGCAAGGCTTCACCAAAACACTATAGGGACATTCCTTTTCATGACAGGGAGGCATTAAAGGCATAGAGTATCAACAGTTCTGACATAGAAGCAGCTAAAAGAATACATTAAATTAGCCTATAAAAATGAGAGTGTAATTTATCTTCTATTTCATAAAATGTATTGAGTGACATATTTAGAAATGAAAAATTGCATGGCAAATATGATGGCATATACCTCCAACTGACCAAGCCAGCTTAATCAGTCAACAGGGTCTGGAGGAAGGGATTAAGGATTTAAAAGGAAAAGACAATCAGACAACACTATAACATGACTCCAGCCAGTGTTGAAGCTGAAGCGAGTTTATTTATTTATTTAGTCTGCTCTTATATCATTCTAGGTACATACAAAGAGTATGGTCAATCCTAAGGCATAAACAGAGTAATTAAGGAACAGACAAAACATAAACAAAGGTCCCATGATTACAGTATTCAGGGTCTTAACAAGACCCATCAAGACACAAAGAACACGTTCCTCAGCTGCATTCACCTTGAGCCTACTTTCTTGTCCTAGAGCAATGTCAAACTCCTGCCAAATACCTAGAAGATGGCCCCCAAATGTCTCCACATCCAACCGAGCATTGGGATGTGGAGGCAGGGGAATATTGACTTAAAATAAATTTTACTAACTAAATATTGAGTTGTTTTCAAGAAAGAAAAGAAAGCATGAAAGAGAGAGAGAGAGAGAGAGAGAGAGAGAGAGAGAGAGAGAGAGAAGAAAAGAAGGTAACTCTAACTAATGTAAAAGGTCACACCTATGGCTAGAACCATAAATGAGTCTTGGTCTAGAAAATGCCATTAAACTCAGAATCTAGCTGAGCTCATACCTGTACTCAATATGACATACAACTGCTAATATGTAGACTTCTCATTCCCTTCCTTTAGATACTGCCTGACCTCTTCAGGTTCCTCCACAGCATTTTCTGCCCCAGCAACCCAGTCTACAATACTATCAGCTGCTCTGAAATAACTAAGACAATGCCATTTTGTTCTGATTCCATTTTGCGTTTGCTTATACAGTTCTCAGCCCTTTACCTCCCTCCCCTCAACAGTCACACGAGCTGCAAACATCTAGTTTAATTGGAATATTAGTCACGTCAAATATTGTTTTTTTTCCCCTGGGGCACACAGGTAAAAGGATGTCCTGCTAAAGCAGACACATAAAACAATGTTTTCCTGAAACAGACACAGGTGAAAAGATGTTTGGATGTAGCAGACACGTAAAAGGATGCTTGATGAAGGAGTATAAATATGACCCCACAGACAGTAGGATACGAGCACTGAGCATTGGTTTGGTGTGCTCTGCCTAGTTCTTCTTCCCTAACGACATAGATGTGTTGATTCACCTTACATGGCATTGTTGAGCTTAACTCGTGATAACACCAACATTGAGAAAAACTAACCAAAGAATTGCTTGTGTGGTTCCTGTGGCAGCTTGCTGCTTCCATGGCCCCAGGGCTGTTGGCAAGCCTTGTGGTTTTTCCAGGATTGAACTCCAGCTGCTGGTTTGCTCCTAGAGTCTGCCTGCCTAGAGTACTGGTGTGCAGCTGCTGGGTTGCATTTTGTGTTTGGTACAGGACTGAACTACTGCCAAAGAAGATTGAGCTCATGTAGGGGGTGATATTTAGAAAATGGTGCCCAGTCTGGCTTATTCTCAGGCAGCCGCCATGTTCCCGCTGCTCCTCCGCTCTGATGGTGCCTCTGGGCTAGCTAGATGTGAAGGCTCTGGCACCCAAGAGATGCCAGCATGGGGAATGGCTCTACCAATCTGCTACATCTACAAAGTTCAGCTGAACCCAAGACAATATCTGCCATCCTCGCAGTACCGGGTAGAATGAAGACTCTTAAAGCTTAATGATTATCTAAAGGATTTATATATTTAAAATGCTCAATTAACAAGACGCCTACATAATTAGAGTTGTTACCCAATATCTAACCTTTTAATAGAAGTTACTACCCAAGACAGCTTTCTACCCGTCTGTGGTTCCCCATGGTCAATAGCCTCCTCCTTCCATTCTTTCTCCTCCCTTCCTCTTTTTCTCCCTTCCCCTTCCTCTCTTCTTCTCCCAGCTCCACTTCCTCTTCTACTACCTAATTACGGAGCTCCACTATGAATACAATGTAGCAGAATAAATATCCTGCTACAAGCTCAACAGGTCCACTTCCAATATCCTAATAACTTTTCCCTTCTACTGCGTCTGCTGGGTGGTGGGCTAGAGAAGATGTTGAACCCTTATTAAAAGTAAGTTGCAAAATATTTATGCCTATAGTCACATCTGCCTTGGCAACACATTTGAGATTTTCATGGCCTAGACCACGGTCCAGATGTACTAACAAAAGTAAATGGCAAGTATGTTTAAACTAACTGCTATGCTTTAGCAGGAACAAAGGTTTGAAGGTTACTCTGGCCCTCAAATATCTTTGATGTATCGTTGTGGGTTTTGCCCGGGAAAACTGTATCCCTGAACTTGGCTCCAAGAGACTTTTCAGAGGCTCAAGCCTGCTCTTGATACAGATATCAATAAAAAAGACTCAAACCTCTTATTTGGCTTAGTAAACATAGTTGTCGATTATTGTCTCTGGTGGATCATTACAACTTTCCCAGCATCTGCCAGCTAGGGTCCTCTCTATACAGTGGCTGTCAGGAGACATGAGGTAGATCCACCAGCTGCCATAGGCTATGTGTGGTATCCAGCCCTTGCCAGACATTTTACTCTTACTCAGACTTTTATGCTCAGGCAATTGATTTATACCAGATCTCAAGAGATTTGGATTTAGCAGCTGTAGCTCCCTGGACAATGGATCTGGAAGTGAGTACTCACTGGCCTGAGGTTTGAGTAACTTCAGATTCATAAGTCATGGAGGACATACGTTCTTCACTGTAACCTATACTCCAACATCTTATGTCCAGTGCTATGTTCCTCTAGGAACTATCAAAGTTTCAGAGAGAAATCCATGACTCCAGGCTCTATTAATTATCCTGTGAACAGGCAAGATTTTCTATGTAACCCTTAACGTCTAGAGGTCTAACTTCTAACCAAATGTTTATCTTCACTGTTTTTAGAAAAATACTCTTCTTTGGGTTTTCCCAATCAGTTTTTATTTTCTTTTAACTTAGTCACAAACTAATGGCAAAATGAATAAACAAACAAACAAGTAAATAAAATGGAAAATTATACTCACACATTTAGAATTAACTTTTAGGAATTAATGTAATTCATATTCATGCATCTTATTTACAAATAGCCGAAAAAAACATATAAATATTAGCTAATAAAATCAAACTTTCTGGCTTCAAAATGTGTTGTTAGCTTCTTAGTTTTATTTGAAGAAGGATTTTTTTCTTCATTTTATTTTTATTTATTTATTTTTTTTTATTTTTCGAGACAGGGTTTCTCTTATAGCCCAGGCTGTCCTGGGACAGGAACTCACTCTGTAGACCAGGCTAGCCTCAAACTCAGAAATCCACCTGCCTCTGCCTCCCAAGTGCTGGGATTAAAGACGTGTGCCACCACTGCCCGGCTTTTTTCTTCATTTTATCATGTTCTATGAAGCTATGTTTAGTCTTTCCATGCCTCTTAGAGAACTTTTATAAAATCTGAGAGATTGGTATATTTATCTTAGGCCTCCGATACTTTCCCTCTCTAAAACTTCAGCTTTCTGTCACTTGGTTACATTACAAAACAGACTTTATGTGAATCATGTCAAGAAAAGTATATAGTACATTTCTTTCATATGGACCATTTATGGTTTTTGAGGAAAACATGAAACTGGGAAAATAGAAATTGGAAAAATTAGGTCCTATGAACAGTTTGATACAAGTAAAAAGCTTTCTTGGATTTAGTGTTGAGTGGCCAAAGGAGAAAAATACTCATTAATGTAAATATCTTACCTATAATTATCTTTTATATATTTATAAGGAGCAAGTAAATTATCCTTTGTAAGAATGAATTAAGATCATGGAACATAAGTTTTCAACTTCCTGTATCTAAAACTTACAGGAAATATAGCTGGAAGGATGGGTATTTTGAATCAAACTTTATATTTCTGGTTTGCTATTTCAAAGTTGATTTGTAAATTCTAATTTAGAGTTTTATGTTGTGATTCATATATTTCATATAGAAACAATGAAGTAATAAAATTGGTAGTGTATTAATTGGGTTTACAGTTAGTTACAAGAAAATACTACCTTTGTACACAGGTAAAAATAAAAAACTCAAATAATTTCTCTCTTCATTAATTTGTAGACCTCTACAGGAATTATGACAAAGAAATGTTAAGAACTGGACTTACTTCACACAAAAGGTAAAGAAAACTCAAGTTCCATCAGTGGTTCACAGCAGGTCCTAGCCCTGGACAGAAACTGCAATCAAAGAATGTCAGAGAAAGGGATTTGCAGAAAACACAGATCTCTGTGGGATAAGAATGAATAAGAAGAATTTAAAATTTTTGAAATAAAAGTTGAAAACTAGAGGTGTATAAAAATATTTGTGAACAAAAATTAACAGAATTAAAGTGAAATGTACATGGCATAGACCGAAGTAAGAAGCCAGCCTAGAGCAGTAGCTCAGGTACATAGCAGTCATCAGAACTTACCTGCTTGTATTCCTTTGCTTTATTTTTTTTCCTATTTGGCCATTCTCAATTCAGTTTTTAATTTGTGCAAATATTCTCATACATTTTATAAAACTCTAAATGTCATACAAATTATATTTAGAGTCATAGCTATTTAATATAAACATGCATGCTCATGTCAACTCTGTAGTTTATTATAATGTAAAATATGTAACCACATAGCTAATAAAAATCTTGAATCATACTTGATAAATTATGTGTTAGAAAATCTAGAATATTTCTTCCTCTTCCTCCTCTTCTCCTTTTCTTTTTTTTTTTTTAATTTTGCTTGTGTTTTGAGTCAAAGTTTTTCTATGTAGTTCTGCCTATCCTGGAACTCATTTATGTAGACTAGGCTGCCCCAGACTCAGAGATCTGCATATCTCTGCCTCCCTTGTGCTTAAAGGCCTTGTTAAAGCCTTGTTGTTTTAACTAAACATGCTTTTCCCGTACAAATACTTCTGATTTGTTGGGACCAAATTTAGGACGGAATTTTAATGTGTATAATTACTTACAAATAAGTCCCTTTCCCCCGAATAGAGTAGTGTAATAAACCTTAAGATATTAAATACATTATGGGTGCCAAATCCTCTGCTTATCATTTACAGCCAGTCTCAGAGGAGAATGATATTACATTAATGGAGATACAGAATGAAGTCTTATAACCTGCAGAGGGAAATTAATACGTTTTTAAAGGCAAACCTGAGATACTAATTGGGCCTTGTAAATAAGCCAAACTTAAGCAAGAGACACTACATAGCTATACATTTGTTTATAACTGTTTCTCATGATTGATTCTTTCAATCCACTTGTCATAAATTTGCATGGTTACACAGTAGTTTATAAGAAAGAATCAAGGCAGAACAAGAAATCAGATTGTAAAAGCAGAAACCTAGATCCCCATGACATTCCTTGTTTTAGAGCATATTATTATGTAAGCAACCTTAGAAGTCTTGACTAACAAACTGAAAGAGACTATAAAGCATCCCAGCTTGGTATTAAACATGATTTGGGCTTAATGTAGCTGTGTTTAAATAATGCAAGGAGGAAAATGGGTTTTCTGTCATCAGAGCTTTTTATTGACCACTATGTTACAAACTTGAAATCACCAAAATTGAGATTCCAGTTGATCATACCTCTAGATTCCTGTAAAGTGGAAATTGATCTGACAAGCTCTTTCAGGAAACGGAAGAGAGTCTATTAGAATATTTACGTGAGGAAACCAGGGAAAGAGACAGTTAGAGAGATAGCTACATCAGAGTGCACACAAAATGAAATCTTCACATTTCATCACAATCCTTACTGGAGTGCCTACTGTGGAAGGGAAAAGAAAATATCAGGGATACAGCATGATCCTGCCAGGTATTTATGTCAACTTGACATACTTTAGAGCGGTTGTGGAAGAAGTAACTTTAGTTGAAAAAAAATGGCCCACAAGATTGTCATGTGGACAAGCCTATGTAAGATTTGTTGATTGATAATTGATGTGCAAGGGTACAGCTCACTGTTCATGGTGCCTCTAACTGGAAATGGTGGTCTTGGATGCTATCAGAAAACAGGCTGATAAAGCTATAGAGAGACCACCAGGAAGCAGCATTCCTTCCTGGCCTCTGCTTCAGTAGCTGCCTTGGATTCCTGCACTGACCTTCCTTGAAGATGGATGCCTAGCTGTAAGAGTAGGTAAACCTTTGATCCAAGGTGCTTTTGGCTTAGATTTTTTTTGTTTATCACAGCAATAGGAGCTCTAATCAAGACAGGTGATAGATTTGATTGTGGAGCTACCATGTTGTTCTTTGTGTAATGTTCTTGGGGTGCAGAGGGTAATTCAAGAGGTCATACTAAACTAAGATAACTGTGCTTTTAAGCAGTAACATCACAGCATCATTGAAGAGTGGCACTCTATTTATTTACTTACTTTATTAAAGATTTATCTATTTATTATGTCTACAGAGGTCTGCCTATCAGTACACTTGCACACCAGAAGATAACATAGGATCCCATTATAGATGTTTGTGAGTCACTGTATGTTTGCTGGGAATTGAACCCAGTGCCTCTGGCAAAGCAGCATGGCTCTTAACCTCCAAGCCACTTCACCAGCCCTATTTATTTATTTTTGAGGATAACAAACAGACATGTATATTTTTTCACATTTCTTCTTATTTTAAAGAGAATTCAATACTTAAAGTATATCACAGATCTTCACAGTTGTCAATTCTAAAGTCCATATCTAAAATTTCCTGATACAAAGGATCGTTTCAATGGGCAAAGTCAAAAGGAAGACAGAGCATATCACAGAGTTAGTAGAGCTAAAACAAATGAGCCAAGCAGTCAGAGTCAGCTTGTTTTAGTGTCAATTGTATTCTACAGAGATGCTATGAACTTTGAAACAGACAACACCTGATCATTTCTCCAAAGACAGTATGATGGTTATATTCCTGCAAGCCTGTGGTTAGCATTAGCTGATCAATGCATAGACTTGTTCAACATCTGTTTATATGTGTTTATGCAAAACATCTCTCTCTCACACACATACAGACACACACATAGACATGCATACAGAAAGAGACACACACAGACACTACACACACACATACACACAGAAAGACATATACACACAGACACACACATGAACACACATACGGAGAGAGAGAAAGAGAGAGAGAGAGGGAGAGAGAGAGAGAACACACGCACGCACGCACGCACGCACGCACACACACTCATTTATGATTCGTATTAAACTACCAGTCAGCTACACTTCAACTTATACCGGAATTAAGTTACCTAACAAACAAATTTTTTTCCTAACCCAGAATTTATTGATTTCTCATTTTAGCAGAATTCATTGATTTTTTTCTCTAGGCTTTTCAGATGAAAGGATATATGATACGGAGACTGGAGGATGGACACTCAGAATTAAAGTGCTGTGCTTAGCACACTTAAGACTTTCAGGAATAAAACTGGTATTCTTTAGGAGACAAAACATATTTCCAAACACTATTTTTTAAAGGAATTTAAAAATGATACCACACAAAAAAACCCCACCAGAAATTATACTAAGAATTAGGTGCTTCAGAAGAAAATCTGTCCTACAAATCAAGTATAAGAGATGTAAAACGGGCTTTCTTCAAAGCAGCAATGCTGCCACTTCAAATGAGATAGTCAGAAAATTCTTTGTTATGGGAGATTATAGAGAAAGAAAAGAAAAGGTGCCACTATTCTCATCTGTAATCACCGGTTATAAGATGTCAGAAACAACCCTCTTCCATTCACAGTGACAATGACAGTTCATACTTTGTTCCTAATAGCATGATGCCACAGACGGAATAAGTAATAATAAAAGGTTTATTTTAGTTTATCATTGTGGTACACAGTCAAGGGTATAGACCAACTTCTTGAGATGATTTTCTCATTGATAATGTCCAGAGACTGTGTGGTCACCACAAGGCAAAACTCAGAAAAGTCTGTGAATTTTCATGACTTTTCTCTATGTCATGGTATAAACACTGCACTATAAGTTCATTCATCCACATGTATGACACTTACATATTATATATGCATATGTTACTGTATATGGGCACACACTTATGACTTGGTTGTTATAGCTTTACTTCATTATTCCTTCTACATGCATCTACTAGGTTACAATTTTTTTATGCCCTTTTTTAGAATTTTTAGGGTTAGCAATATAATTTCCATTTTTCAAAATTTTTAATTTTAATGCCATATAGTCATTGCTTTACCTGTTCCAGGATCTCTTACAGTATACTCATCACTACTGTTTCTTTATCATAGCATCCCCTCAATAGAGCAATGTTCTTTGGCCTCTTCTTGAGCTCAAATCACTCTCTGTGAGTAACTCTGAGCCATGACACTCATCTAGCATCCTGCTTTTAAACACGGGCAGTACAGGGCCCCTCTGTTCCATGCTTGTTTGCTTCATTCAGTTCATGACATCGCTGAAATTCCTACATCATACAAGAGCCCTTATGTATAGATTTTTAATACTTGGAAATATTTTCACAGAATGAGTCAGTTAATCTTTACAAAGCCTTTAAAATTATTTGTTTGTGTTTTTATTTATCATATATGAGTGAATTTTCTGCACCATGTCTGGTGCCAGCAGAGGGTGTTAGATCCCTGGGACTGGAGTTACAGATAGCTTGAGCCAGTTATGTGGGTGTTGGGAATTTAACTTGTGTCCTCCATAAAAAGCACCCAGTTCTCTTAACTTCTGAGCCATGTCTTCAACTCCACAAACCCTTTTAAGCAATAGATAAATTGTTCCTATAACATGGGAAAAAAAAGGAATGCCATTTCAATGTATTCTTAGAAGAAAGGCCTGACCCAGAAAGCAGGAGCCAGATAAACATGGCTGCCACACCCACAAAGAGAGGAGGGACATTTCTGGTCAGGTGACAACTTGATTAATGCAAATAGACATGATATTTCTCATACATGATAGTTAACTGGTTTCCATAATAATGAAAACATTATGCACCCATAAATACTATGTGTAAAAAACAGCTGAGGTCACAAAAATCTATCTGTAGATTTACTAGTATGCAAATGGAAGAGTTAAAATGGAGGGATGACTACCGTGTATATTTCAACACCTATGGTCAAGGTTACATAAAAACGAACTCATGGAGATATAAACGCAACAGTGAAACTGACAGTTTTCTAAGTATAGCTCAGAAATACTCACACCCTCTGTCAAAATGTCCCCAAACAACTGCTCTGAGGCTGAGTTCTTGCAATCCTTTGGGACTATCTGTAAAGCCTTAATCTTCCTGAGACTCCTCCGCCTGTGGGTCTTCCTTCTCTAGAAACCTAACGTACAGGACTAACAGGGATATCTTGATATCGTCCAGCTGGGCTCCTGTCCCATAATGTCTAGAAAGAGACATCCTATGTGCTATGTAGCCACTGCCAGACATCCTTCTTATTATCAGGGATCTTGATGCCTTGTAGTCTCTACCAGATTACTCATAGAAGACTTCTGGTCTTTGGTAAATGTTGATGGCATTGCCTGGCCTTAGACCTAGAAGCTGCTACTCACTG
The DNA here is from genome assembly GCF_004785775.1 of Grammomys surdaster. Lineage (NCBI taxonomy): Eukaryota > Metazoa > Chordata > Mammalia > Rodentia > Muridae > Grammomys > Grammomys surdaster. Next base: position 3,075,826 of record NW_021620926.1, read on the forward strand.
GACTGTAGATCCAGAGACTTTTTCTTTTTCTTTTTGTTTTTTTTTTTTGTTGTTTTATTGGATATTTTCTTTATTTACATTTTAAATGTTATTCCCTTTCCAGATCTCCCCTTCGGGAATCCCCTATCCCATCCCCCCATCCCTGTCTCTATGAAGGTGCTCACCTACCTACTCATTTTCAACTTTCCGCCCTGGCATTCCCCTACACTGCAACATTGAACTCTCACAGGACCAATGGCCTCTCCTCCCACTGATGTCCAACAAGGCCATCCTCTGCCACATACAGGGTCACAGCCATGAATTCCTCTATGTCTACTTTCCGGTTTGTGGTCCAGCCCCCAGGAGCTGTGGGGAGCTTGGCAGATTGACATTGTTGCTTCTCCCACTGGGCTTCAAACCCCCTCAGATCCTTCAGTCCCTTCTCTAACTCCTCCATCTGGGATCCTGCACTTAGGCCAATGAGGCAATAAAACTCAGATTACAGAAAGAAGTGATCAAATTAAAAAAAATTCTGTCTTTCTTTTTTAAAGATTGAATAAAAATTCAGGTCATGTTAGTGCGTTTTCAGGAGAAAAATGTATTATTCACCTTAAGCTTTATTTACTTAGTCAATTTGATACTAGCTGACAAAAAATACATAAGTTCTTAAAGCCCATTGAGCAATTTATGTGTGAATTATTTTTATAATATGTAAGAAGGAAGCCAGTAAATGCTTTATATAAGAATTTTGGTTGAAAATTAATGATAAGTTAATTCTAGTCTCTCCAGTCACCTTAAAACATGCACAAGAGTCGCAAATGCTTATTTCAACAAAAATGAAACTTAAAAGTTTTTCTGGAAAACAAGAATGGGTGAATACAGACTGTGTTTCATAGGAATTGAAACAGACTTCAACTGCATCACCCTTGAGAATGTGACTGTGATTACCCTTACCATAGTTTACTAAATCACAAGTGTACTCCTTTGTAGTTACATAGTTTACAAGTCTCAAATTATCTTCAGTAACTGATCAAGAATCACTCATGCACCAAGAGGCAAGATAAGATGCAACAACAGCACAGTGTAACATAAATAAGCCCTGAACACCAATTGGTCATCCATTACCAAACAGCAATTACTGAAAACATACAGATATGTAACTTATACAGACATAAGATTAAATTTAGGCATACATATGTGAATGTGTATACATATATGTGTGTAACAGCAGTTAATGAAATAAGCCATGAATTTGAAAGGGAGCAAAGAAGGTATGTATGGAAAGGTTTGGAGGCAGGAAAGGATATGGAGAAGTAATGTCATTATATTATCATTTCATAAATAAAAGGGTACCAAAGAAAAAATGATATGCATATTACAAATATGCAGGTATGATTGTACTAGATATGACAGACATGGATGACTTACAGATCACAAAGTTAACCTTGCAGCATACACGAGGCCCTTGAGACTGAGAAGCTTCCATGTTTAGACATGAAGAAAACTAGGAGCAGACCTGCTGGTTGTTAACTTCCGTTTTGACATGGTTTTGGTTATGCCATTTGGTTCATCTCTTTCCCCCAATCTCTTCCTAACTCTCCTCCCAATCAGCAACCTGCACCTGCCAAACAACCACAATAACAGTCTCTAGAGTTTCATTGAAAATGTAAAACCTTCTATTCAACTTCCATCAAGAGAAACTGAAACAGCAGCAACAAGTTCCTCCCTGTTACCTAAAATTTGTTTTGGTCTTAATTTTCATGGATTATGAAAAGGTCTACATTATCCCTGTGTGTGGTTCTATAATCTGCAGTCAAAGATTAACACAGCCGTCCTGAAAACACCGAATTAATGTTAAGGAATAGATTTTGTTTAAACTGGAGTCATCACTGCTGGTTAAAGTTACCACAAATATTAGAGTGCTTCAAGGCCTCTGGAAAAATTCTAGTCAGAAAATCAAAATTCCTTTGGAGAAGTAGATGTAGTAGTAATTATATAGTAACATAATGAATCCATCACACACAACTGGTAATTACAGTGCTGTAGACAATACATATGTAATACCTCAATTGGGATTGCTGTTAAATACCACACTATCTCATACAAGTTGCAATTAATTCATCTTATCATTATAGATAACATCCTATTTTCACACAGATATCTATTGAGCAATAGCTAACCTTAGCCTTGTTCCGACTATTTAATATGTATTATGTTATATTTTTATCTTACAGTTGGGGATACTGAGGATGGAATCCGGGGTCTTGCATAGGATCAGAAACCTTTATGCTACTGAGATGTACTCTTAGCTCTTAGTCCCCAAGCGTTAACATAGTTTACAGTTCACAAGATGAAGACATATTTCTCTTTATAAATAATCAGCCCGGGTGCTCAGATTTTGGCAGATGCAGTCCTACTATGTACATATAACTATACCTCTGTTAGGTTCCATATCTCCCAGGCCTCCACTTGTCTCCTGTATTCTCAACCATCAACCATACTTATTAGTTCTGTGAATCTCAAACCCAGTGGTTTAGATCTTAATCTGCTATTACTCAGGCAACAGTATTTCTAGGAATGGCTAATCTTTATGTCCCCAGCCAACCTGTAGTGATTTCTAAGGAACAATTCATGGATTGTGATTTCCTGGAAACTGCTTGAATCATTTCTATTCAAGGGATTTCACAATTTCTATTTGTGGATTCGTGTCACGTTAGAAATTACAGATAACAGCTTTACTTCCCCTGAACTTCCATATTTTCCATTAGTCATGCTTCAGTAGCACATTGTCAAATTTCTTATCAGTGCCAGTCTGTATTCAAAACAACATTCATCTAATGATTCTGTAGAGAATGCATATGAGCAAATGTTTTATTATTTTCCAAAAGGATATGTTCATTCACGTTGGTCTATAATGATAAAATTAAAACATTTTAAAATGTGCCCGCTTTTTATTTTTTGAATACCGGCATTAATAGAAATTAGGTAAATAATTATTAAATTAGAAGAATATCAAGACAGAGATGAACTATTCTCAGCATACAAAAACATTTCAATTGCCCTTAGTGGTACATGTCCATCATTATGACAGAGAGAAGCTGAGACAGGAAGCTTATGAGTTCCAGCCTGTCTTTTACTGAATGAACTTAAAGCCAGCATGGGCTGCTGGTGAGAAATTATTTCAAAATTACTAAAAAAAAAAAATTAACCTCATGAGATAATGTTTATCTTCAAAGACAGTAAGTAAACAATAGATTCCATGAAGGTCAGAAAGTCTATCAAGGATACGCAATTCTGTGTTTTACTGTGATCAGAGCAAAGCAATGGATCTGTGATTGATGCCATATAGTTTCCTGATTTCTGTACTGTCCATTAATTCTGAATGAACATCCTTTTATGGTAAACCAACTGAACTCTGATTCTCTCTACGCATAATATACTCTTTCTGCTTCGCTCATTTTATTTTGTCCTGTCATATATTCCTCTACCTATTCTATTGTTTAGTCAGATTTTCATGGTCAAACAGTTCCAACTTGAAGATTAACTTATCAAATAGAATTTCTTCCTCCAAGATAATCTGAAAAGTCTAGTCTGCCAAAACCCTGGAAGAGTCAATCCTCATTGTAGATTTATCAATCAGAAAATCTTCAGTCTATTCAGTGACCCTCATAGATATTAGAATAAACATATTATTATAAGTTGATGAGAGCAAATAAAGACAATAATAAATAAAATATACACAAACATAAATACTCAATAACACATCAAGTAAAAAGAACTGAAGACAAAGAAAAATGATTTGTTTTTTATGAACATCTAGAAGAATCGGTACTCTGTGATAAATAAAATTATTACATTTGTAGCTAGCAGGATGGCTCCATGGGTAAGTTGCTTGCTGCCTCACTGTAAAGACTAAATTAGATTCTCAGCACACACGCAGAGAGAGAGAGAGAGAGAGAGAGAGAGAGAGAGAGAGAGAGAGAGAGAGAGAGAGAGAGAGAGAGAGAATATGAATTGAGCATGGTCGCAGAGTTCTGGGAAGAGACAGAAGGATTCCTCTGGCTCCTTGGCCAGTCTACCTAGTTGAAACAGAGATCTTCAAGTACAGTGAATCTGTTTTAAAAATAAGGTGGAGAGAGATAGAGGGAAGACATCCAGTATTGAACAATGTCCTCCAGATGCACCTGTACATGCTCACAAACACTCCATGTAGACATCCCTTCAAGATCCCTCCCATGCACAAAGAAACAGTGTATACTAGTCCCCTGAGGGGGTAGAGATATCTCTGAGATGGGTAAACAAAGAATGAACATCTGAGTTGAGGTTCTATACCTTGTTAGACAAATGCATACAATTTTCATCACTGTCATACCTTACTCTGCAAAACGGTTCACTTGTTGATAAACATATAGAAATGAATGTTCTATTATGTGAAAAGCTATGAGATGAAGCAGTCTCATACACTGTCCTAAATCATTGAATACATTCTTACTGCTTTAATGAGTAAGACCACGATGATCAGTTGTATCCCTGAAGACTTACAGAACATGCCCCCAAAATACTCTAAAGCTAAAGCTCATCATGCTTTTTCTTTATTCTCAATAATTCATGAAGTAGCTTGAGTTTTGTAACAGACATCTCAAGACGTTGCTCTTAGAAGCTCTTCTCCTAGACTAACTACACACCCTCTACTTATTTTTAAATCTATTCTTACTGTTATTTCTATAGGATTCCTTTTACAGAACATGAACTTTTAAGACTTTATTTGTCTCCTTAAGAATCAATAACTTTATGTCCATGGATATTTGTTATAAATAACTTGGTTGATATATGACTTTTCTAGTTGAATGTCTGATTATTATATAGATTACACATTTTTCTAATACTGTTCATCTTTTTATATAGACATGAATTAATATATTAAAATATGTTTAACAACATTTGTATAAACAAATCCCATGATGATGTGAGAATGGTAGATGTGTTGATTGTACCTTACTGAACTTTCTTGGAATTAGATGCATTTTAGACTTCAAAACATCTCAGATTTGGGAATATTCACATATACAAAATTAGAAAACCTTGGGAAACCTACAATTTATCTTGAAATTCAATTATATTCTTCATATATACCTTATATGCACAGCCTGAATATAACTTTTTAAAATATTTGTCATTTGTACATCTACTACAATTTCAAGTAAAAGATGGTGACACTGAAAATTTTCAGAGAATTGATGCTAACCTTTGTAGTAATAATAATAATAATAACAATAATAATAGCTTGAAGGCATACCTGAGGACAAGTACAAGTAACTTAGGGTGAGGGTGGGGAAAGATTCAGCAGCCTCGGCAATCACTGGTGAGCTAAGCCTTAACAAGCAGAAGCAGTTGAAGCAATGCCTGGAAATGACTCCTGAGAGAATTTCTGGAAACTGGTCACAGCGGTTCTTGGAAATCTGCACAGGAAACCAGTTGGTTAACAGATGGTTATTAGCCTTGGGGATTGATTATAATTGTGAGCTGCAAATGTCTCATTTGTGAGCCTGTGTTCAAAATCTTTGGCTTTGTATGTGTGTGTCTGATTGTGCTTTAAGAGTTTGTTGGAAGAGTCAAGGCAACTAGCTGTAATCCTGAAAACTGCTGGCTGGCCTCCTGTTAATTGTAGAAGGTGGAATTAACTTACAAATTAGCAGACCATAATTTGCTGTCATGTATTTAATTGCTGGAATAGAGAGAGAATAAGATCTGTATGCTTGAAAGTTTAGCTCTACAGAATTGAAGGATAATTACATTGCTGGTGACACTTAGTTTGGTCTAATTTGTGGTTGTTGTTATAAAACACTAAGACAGTGTATTGTGTTCTGACTGGTGTAATTATGCACTGGATGTAAACTTAGCACAAACAAACAAACAAACACCCCACAGAGCCAGACTACATGCAACATTCTCACCCCACCTGAATTGTGGACCCAGCTAGCTCAGAGCTGAAGTTCCGTGCTGCATAGCAGCATGAAAGGAGTACTGTACCATGGATCACTTACCCATGAGGAGAGCAAGATGTTAAATTCAATGTGCATGTTAGAATATCTCATAATAAAAACCCTCATTTTGTACAATGAATATATTATGATAGCATTTTTGAAATTCAAAGTGAAATTTTTACTGAATACCTATCCCTTTTGTATCTTCCTAATAGAGTAATTATAATTCAAAGGCTGTACATTATGGACCCCCATGCACTATCCTTTTGAAATGCAGAATGCCACTCATGAGTCTGAAATCTGGGGATAGTAACAGATTAACCTCTGCCTGCTCAGGAAACTAAAGAGAGTCTTTCCAAACCTAGTTACTGCCTGTGCTTCAAGAGAGGAAACTTGACAATTTATCTTGGGTAATGATTATGAACATAAGGATGACAAAAATCATGAAAATCCAGAAATGATATGCAAAAGAGTGAGTTCGCTATTTTCCATAGCAACTTTTATGATATTGCTAGGTAATTTTTGCTCCAAATCTCACTTCATTGTTACCTTTTTCCCAGTAACTATATAAGCATCATAATTATATGCTAAAAACAGTGGTGAAGGAAAGAAGGGAAAGATCACAAAGGAAGGAAAGTGTTTGCTGTGGAGGAAACAATGTCTGCCCAGGGAGATCTCTCTGATGATGGGAATGCAAAGGGTTATCAAAGAATGTGGTTGCAACATAGCACTACAATAACCATGTTGTAATCTTTGAAAGGCCACTCAACTCTTCTGTATCTGTTTCTACGTCCTCATAATAAGTGGATGCAACACAATGAGCTCTGCCTGTGATTGCCTTCATAGTTGACACTTAGTTACTGTCCTGGGGAGGAGGAAGTAAGCATGATGATATGAACTAGTATGTGTATTAGATCAGCATTTTGACAGCTGTCCAATACTCCTCACTCCACTCCTAATTTCAGAGAATGTTTCACTCTCTCATAAAACAAGAATAGGTAAAACATATTATTTGATATGAACACTGATTTCTTATATTATCAAGTTAGTCATTTTACTCTATATTTGTTGTGATATTGAAAATATTTCTTCTAACTCTTTGATGAAGAAAGAAGATGATGTAATACCAGATTATTCATATTCAAGAGGTCATTGAGTCACTTTTGATAATAATGAAAGATCTCATGTAATCCCTCAGATTAAATTCACATATTGGCAAAGAACCCAGGTGCAACTTCACATCTGCTGAACATAGCTATTCTTAAGTTTGTTGTCTTTCTACTTACACAAATGGAAATAATTTTAACACACTTGAAATATTAATTGAGCTATGAGAACTAAACAATTTTTAAAAAGCAACACTCCTACACGGTAACTTCACCAACTAGGAATTAACACACACAGACACACAGACACACACACACAGACACACACACACACACACAGAGAGAGAGAGAGAGAGAGAGAGAGAGAGAGAGAGAGAGAGAGAGATTATTCTTCTCTGTTAAAATCTCTCATGTCTTACCTTAGGATACAAGCCTATTTTCTTCTTCTTCAATTTTCTGACACATTATACCCACCGTTTTAATAACAGTCATCAGTTTTCTGTGTCTTTAGTTAGTCAGAAGCTTCTTGCACAAACTTGAAGCACTCAAGAATATCTGCATCAAGAAGAAAAGAATACCCAGAAACCAAGTAAAATCAGTGTAACACTCTTAGTCCTGTGAAGCTCAGGCTCCATAGTAACCACGATTAATGCTAATTAAGGCATTGCATACATTTTCTTATGCATAAACCAAATATCTGACAAAAAACAACACAATGAAGGAGATATTTATTTTGGCTCATGATTTGAGGATCCATTTCACCGTTGTTGGGAACGCAATGAGGCAGAAGCAGCTTTGTCTTAGCAGCAGCCATGTGAGGCTGATGCTCACATCTTGATGGTCCAGGCAAATACACAGAACAAGAAGCAAGATGGGCAATAAACCCCAAAGTCTTGTCCCACAAAATATGCACATCTTCCTGTTAGATCCCACCCAATAAAGTTTCCACAAACTTCCCCAATCGTATCCCTTAGCTTGGGACCATATAACAAACAAAGAAGCCCCTGGGAATTATTTTTATTTTTCAAACCACAATCCATTATTTGTAAATAATAACATTAAACACATAGTTTTGCATCAGAAACAAGGATTTATTAAGATAAAATTATTTGACTTTGTAACTTTGGGAGAAGTGAAACGTTACCAATTTTATCAACAATGTAGTTGGATTTTTCATTAGCCTTCCAGTTTGATAGAATTTCGAATTTGAGTGTTAGAAAGGAAAAAATAGCAGATAATTGAGAAACTTTCAAGAGATCTCAAGGATAAAATGAAAATAAAATTTTACTTCAGAATCTGCATTCAATATTGGCACTCAACAGATTTGTCAACAGTAGCGAGATGTATAGAATGGCTGGTAACAAGAATAGAAATCCCTAGAAGGGAATGAAAGTGGAGTACAGACAGCAGATCTGTAATATCTGGAAGGAAAGCTATAGATTCCATAATTCAGTGGTCTGAAGCCATTTCCACAGCCCACTGGGTAGCAGCTTCTCCATCCATAGCCCAGGGAACTGCAGCTGCTGGACCCAAAGCCCAGAGAGCCAGCATATGTCCCCTGGCAGGGACTGCAGGGTGTGGAGCTCCTGGGGTAGTAGCAGGGCTTCTGGCAGGGGCTGGACACCACACAGGACCTCTGGCAGCTGATGGGCTCAACGCAGGTCTCCTGGCAGCCATTGTTCAGAGAGGATCCAAGTTGGCAGGTGCTGGGAGAATAGCTGGTGGTGGTGTAGACCAGGTTGCTAGGGTAGGAAGAGCCACGGCAGGATCCTGAGGAGGGCAGGCAGCTCCTAAGGGAGCGAGAGGAGAAGTTTCCAGAGCAGCAGCTGTAGGCCATGTTGAGGTGAGATGAGAGCTGGATGTTAGTTAACAGGGAGATTGTGAGTTTGAATGTCACCCAGTGGAGAGCTGGGTTTATATACTCTCAGAAACAGGTGTGGTACCCAGCTGTCTCATACTTGATGCATTTGTGTGCTTCCTGGTTTACAAATGTGTAACTCAGTAATTTCTGTAATTGTAGCTGCATTTGAATAGTTTTCTACACAGTATATTTATGAGTGTTGCAACAGAGGCCAAAGAGCTACTCCTATCTACAAAATGCTATGACTATTTTATATTAACACCTGCCCCCTCCTAGCTATAGGAGTCCTTTCTACTCCTCTAGTGTATACTACTTGCCTGTGCTTGATTGCATACTCCTGCGTTTGCTGGTAAAGAGTTCTTCTCTAAAACTTGAGAAGGAGATATTGTAATTATCTGATTGCTGGATCTATTTTCATATAGATGAAAGTATTCATAAATATGGTCCATCTTATCAACCTCCATTACTGTTCTGCCAAATCCCATTACATGGTGTTAAGTAGTCATAACAGAACACAATTATACCATGGGCTCCACCTACACATTGTGTATCAAGTCGAATAGAGACAGAGTCAAAATAAATAAAAACCAACAGAATAAGAGAAGCAGCAAGAAACTGAACCTGGTCGTTGAAAAGGATCTCAAAGGAAACAGCTCCACTTGAATGAAGGGAGAAAATAAGTATAAGAATAGCAGTGAAGAAACAGTGAGCATTTCCTTGTCGTTAGGTTTGGATTTTTTAAAACAAGAGTTGCAGTACTGTCCAGGCTGTGCTGGAGTGAGTGATCATTCTGCCTGATTTTCCTCGATGCTCAGACTGAAGGTGTCAGCCTTCCCTACTGGTCATTTACACTGTTACTTGACTTGTTTCAATGCCTGCATAATCAATTTTCATAAATTAACAATGCCTAAATATTTCTTATTATCTGTCCATCATCTGCATTTATAATCATTGATGTTTTCTAACCATTACAGTTTGCCTCTACATTCTCATGCTGTTGGTTATCTAGTAACTTTTGATCAGTGATATGTCCTGGTACTCAACTACACTTTCCTGCTTAAATATGATTTCTTATCCTTTCCTAGGGTTCCTTTCTATTATGGGGTACATGAATGTGTAAACTTTCTTCTCCTACTCCTCTTCCTCCTCATCATCCTTCTTCTTTATCCTCCTGCTCATCTTCTTTCTGGTCCTCCTCCTCTCCCTCCTTCTTTTCTCTCATCCATCCCCTTTCCTCCCTTCTACATACACTTATCTTTTTGTTTCTTCTGCCTTTGCCTTTTATTTTCTTCTTTGTTTTCTTTTATTTTTATTTGCTATTTTTCTAAGCACATCTAAAGCTGAAAATACACCATATATATATATATATATATATATATATATATATATATATATTTCTTAGTATGTAACAACCTTTTTCAATGTTCACTGATAAAATATTCTGTGTTCATATGCATACAAATGATGTTCAAATAGAACAAGAATTTACTGATACAGTCTATGAAAACATTTTCACATTTTTCTAATAAAATCTAAGCCATTATCAATACTGATAAAGCATAAATATATAGCAGTAGGGAAAATACTATACTAGAGACTATAAAACTCAAAGAGAGATGTTAAAATACACAATGCTATTCCCTCCCCACTTTTTTTGGTTTCTGTTCTTTAATAACAAAATTTATATTTTGTTATTTTGTGCCTTAGGCAGAGCAGACTATCAATAAGAAAATATGGGAACTATTTTCCCAATTCTTTTCCTGTTGTTCTTTCATAAATAGCTCTTTAAGTTATCTTGAGAACAAAACAATAATTCTATAAGGCAAAAATGGATTCAGAGAATTATTCTTCTGGTACCCTGCATTCTGGTTATGGACCCTTATATAATCTAGTTCACTTGAATAGTCTATCACCTTTTTATGGTCTCTATACTGTCATAATTTTGTCCACATAAATTGAGATAATTTTTTAATGTTTTTCAAAAAGACCTACCATTGAACTAAATTCATGTGAGATTGTACTATTTCATCTGTATAAGCTGTCTATGATAATTTTCATCTAATTATCCATCAAGAAGGAAAAACTGAGATAACTTGAATACAGTGTCAGACGTGGGAGGCTACTCGTGGAAAGCTTTTGATATTTGATTGCAGATCCTCATTAATATGTGATAAAAAGATGTCTTTTGATATTTTAGGTATTTCCGAAAGAACTTCCTCCATATAGAAGGTCATGGATTCTTCTCCTTAAAATCTCAGTGGACCTGTCACTCACAAGCCCAGGATGTTGCTTTTTAAAATGATTTAGAATAGAATTTCCATAAATAAAAAACAATATCCACTATATTGAGATTCTATTGTAATGCTATTAAGAGCTACAGAATGTATTCTTTTCATCACACACAGCTAGATTAGAATGCTGTCAGTCAAAGAACATTTGACTCCAAATGATCAAAAATATACTCATGACAGCAAGGCTCCTGCATACCATACTGAAACACAGTTCTTCATTTAATAAAACTGTTAGCATTTTTCTCAGAAGAATATTTTGGAACATTTACATGAGGTCAGTAATACACTGCTTTTTGTCTTTTAAACATATTAATAAATTTTGGGAAATGGCTAGATACTTTAGCAGTTATTATTATTCTTAGCCCTTGTTATTCTTCCAGATAAGTAGTTTGATTCCTAGTACCCATGTTAGGCAGCTCACAGTCACCAGTAACTCTAAGTCCAGGGCACCTAACACCGTATTCTGGCCTCCAGGACTACCCATATCCACATGCACTTACACAAACTTTCACACATATATACACATCAAAAAACCTTGTACTTGCTTTCTTATAATTTTTCCATAAAGTTAGTTGAAGGTTCCCAGGATTTAGAACACTTGTGCATCTTCCAACTTACTCAGTTTAATACTATTTAAATTTTTTATTGGATGTTTTATTTACATTTCCTATGTTGTCCACTTACCCCATCCCCCACCCACCCAGGAACCCCCTATCCCCTCACCCCTCCTCCTTCTTCTCTGTGGATGTAACCCCTACCTAACCCCCACTCCCACCTCCCCACCCTCAAAATTCCCACCCCCTGGGGCATCTAGCCTTCATGAGGTCAAGGATCTCTTCTCCCACCTATGCCCAGCAGGGCCCTCCACTCTTACATATTTAGCTGAAGCCCTGGATCCCTCCCTAAGTGCTCCCAGGCTGGTGGTTTAGACTCTGGGAGCTGTGGTTGGTTGGTATTGTTGCTCTCTTCATGGGGCCACAAACCCTTTCAGCTCCAATGGCCTTCACTCTAACTCCTCCAATGAGAACCCCATTATCAGTTCAATGACTAGTTGTGAGCATCTGCCTCTGAATATGTTAGACTCTAGAAGACCTCTGAGGAGACATCTATATCAGGCTCTTATCAGCATGCACTTCCTGACTTCCACATCAGCATCTACCTTTGGTGACTGCACATGGGATGGATACTCAGGTGGAATGGTCTTCAGATGGCCCCTCTTTCAGTTTCTGTCCCTCACTTTGTCTCAATATTTGCTCCCTTGAGTATTTTGTTGCTCCTTCTAAGAAGGACCGAATCACCCCCACTTGGTCTTCCTTCTTTATGAGCTTCATGTGGCCTGTGAGTTGTATCTTGGGCATTTCAAGGTTCTGGACTAATATCCAATAATCAGTGAGTGAATACCATGTGTGTTCTTTTGTGATTGGCTTACTTCACTCAGGATGATAATTTCTAGTTCCATCCATTTACCTAGTAAATTCTCTAATTCATTGTTTTTAATAGCTGAGTAATATTCCATTGTGTAAATATACCACATTTTTTAATCCATTCCTCAGGTGAAGGACATCTGGGTTCTTTCCAGCTCCTGGCTATTATAAATAAGGCTGCTATAAACATAGTTGAGCATATGTCCTTGTTATATGTTCGAGCATCTTCTGGGTATATGCCTAGGAGTGGTAAAGCTGGATCCTCAGGTAATGCTATGTCCAATTTTCTGAGGAACCACCACACTGATTTCCAAAGTGGTTGCACCATCTTGCAGTCCCACCAACAATGGAGGAGTGTTCCTCTTTCCCCACACCCTCGCCAGCATCCAGTATCACCTGAGTTTTAATCTTAGCCATTCTGACTGGTGTGAGATGGAATCTCAGGGTTGTTTTGATTTGCATTTCCCTGACGACTAAGCATACTGAACATTTCTTTAGGTTCTTCTCGGCCATTCAAGTTTCCTCCATTGAAAATTCTTTGTTAAGCTCTATACCCCATTTTTTATTAGGATTATTTGGTTTTCTGGAGTCTAATTTCTTGAGTTCTTTGTATATATTGGATATTAGCCCTCTATCAGATGAAGGATTGGTAAAGATCTTTTCCCTTGGTACAGAGACAGGCAGGAAGATCAATGGAATAGAATTGAAGACCCAGAAATGAACCCACACTCCTATGGTCACTTGATCTTTGACAAAGGAGCTAAAACTGTCCAGTGGAAAAAGGACAGCATTTTCAACAAATGGTGCTGGTTCAACTGGAGGACAACATGTAGAAGAATGAAAATTGATCCATTCTTATCTCTTTGTACAAGCTCAAGTCTAAGTGGATAAAGGACCTCCACATAAAACCAGATACACTGAAACTAATAGAAGAGAAGGTGGGGAAAAGCCTCGAATACTTGGGCTCAGGGGAAAAGTTCCTGAACAGAACACCAATGGCATATGCTCTAAGATCAAGAATTGACAAATGGGACTTCATAAAATTTCAAAGTTTCTGTAAGGCAAAGGACACTGTCAATAGGACAAAACTACAACCAACAAATTGGGAAAAGATCTTTACCAATCCTTCATCTGATAGAGTTTAATTCTCAGTACATACATGGTTACTCACAACTGTCTCAAACTCTTGTTTCATGGATTCACAACTTCATCTTCTGGCTCTCTGAGAGAACTGGGCATGTAGACAGAACATGTATATTTAGGAAAAATACCCATACAGTAAGATAAAGTAAAATTATTTTAAAAACATGAACTCTTAATATGTACTGCTTTCTTAAAAGACAATTCTCAAACAGAGAAACATCATAGGAAAGAAAGGACATTAAGCAACTGTCAGCACTCACACTCAAATCCAATAAATGCTTTTATAGGGACTCAACATTCTTCCATGAATGAAAAAGATCTTAAGAAGAATTTTATAGACATTTTTGTAGTCAGTATTCAGTATATCCAAGACCTTACATGGGGCATTAGCAAGTGCTAAAAGATGCTCTGAGTGTGGGAAGGTCACATGGCACTTTGAAATTTACAGGTACAAGAAAAATGGAAATAAATAGGAGGCTTAGAAGGATAAAATGGAATGACAAGACAACAGAATAATGTGAAATCATATGAAGATAAAAATCTTTGTATCTCTTTGGAAAGTAGATGTACATGGCATAGGGATGGCAGTCAGAGTTAGAGAGACAAGCCAGATACCCATAGCCATAGCATCTGAACCTATCAGTAATTATCAGTATCACCACATTAATGTAATGATCTCTGAGACTGGTTCACTCATTAGAATCATTCCTATTCCATCTGAATATAAATAAATACTTAAAATTTTGATAAAGATATCAGTCAAAGACTGCTCAAATATTGATTAATTATTCCAGTAAAATAGAAAAGAAAAAATAAAAAACATACAACTAAGTGTGTGTATATAAGCATATATATATATACACAAATATGTACGCATTTTCAGGAGCATGTCAAAGCATTGGAGAATAATAGTAATCTTATATGAGCCAGAATTTAACAGCTTAGTCTGGAGCTGTGATGTCCTTAAAGTTATATCCTGACTTACGCAACCGTGATTAAAGCAATCAAAAACTTCCAGATTCACAAGACTACAGAATGAATTTGGATTTCCAAGCCCTTCAAATTTTTCTAGCCCTGGGGAATACCTCAGATTATAGAAAGCCAATTCTGACAAGCAAAATTGAATTTCTAATACCCAAGTTCTTATAAGGACACTAGCCAAGCACAGAAGCCAAGTTTAAATTGCAGCATTTCCTGATTGGATTGAAAGCATCTATGGTATGGGTATCCTTATTCTAGCAGACTGGCAGAACTGAGAGGAATCATCTTGAGAGGAAGGTAAAGGATCTTTCTAAGTGAAATGTCTATTATTCCCCAGAGCATGGAAGGAATGTGTGAAGCCTTAAACATGAGAGTGGCAGAAGTTGGAATCTTAGTCACTATGCATCTAAGGCAGAACCAGACATTAAAAAGTAATCATGTGTCACACAAGACTGTTTCAATCAGCAGCACACTGTATTAACAATGGGGACCCTATAGGATTATGTCACATAGTGAAAAAGCAGCCATAATTGTTTAAATACATCTTAATATTAAAAATGATAAAACTTGCTAACCGTGCATTTTCCCAAACCCATGCCCATTATTCAAAATGACACCAGACTGTAGTATGTAAAGAATTTGACTCTATGAAACAGGAACATTTTATGTTTAAGAACTAATTATAGCTGGGAACAAAAGATGCAATTGAGAAATTTGGTGGGAAAATAAAAATAATAGAATTGAATTTAACTAAAAACTTAAAATTAAAGTAAGTTATTTGAATGATTGTATTTCATCAGGATCCTAATGACAACTGTACACGGTGACCGATGTTATGATAAACAAGGATATTTTCAAACTAAGAGTCATGACAAATGATTGAAAAGAAAGAAATCAGCATAAGAGGACTGGGAAACTGAGAATGTACATCTTCGTTATAACTGAGTCTAAGAAAAACAGGGATGAATGAAGCAGTGATAGTATTTGAGGAAATTTCAGTTGAGAATGTATGAGTATTGATCAAATGTATCAGCAATGGAAGAGGAAAAAGGAAGGGATTGTAATGTGTCTAGTCAGTGTAAAGAGGGTTACAGACGACCTCAGTAGACATGATTTTGGTGTAGAGACAAAATAGCCAGTTTTTGTATTTTTAATAAATCATCACAGAATTCAAATTGTTTTGCCAGCCCCACTTGGTATTCTCAAGAGAAAGAACCCTCCTGGATTTTGTGCTAATTGCTAATAGTAGGTTCTCTTTATAAAAAGTTGTAAACAGAATGTTCTATATTCAGAGTCCTTGGATTGTTTTTCTTCATCAGATTATTCCTCAAACTGAGGACTCAAAAGGAAGAGAAAAGGTCCCCTTGAATGATTCAAGATACAAGGTCATTGCTTAAGGGACTCAGGGAACCTATGCTAAGGTTATCCACCAAAACCTACTAGAAATTCCTCAGCCTTCTCTGGGCTTGAGAACAGACAACGATAAACAGGGTTATTCAGAATTGTGGTTAAATTTCAAGACACAGTAGGAAGAACCAAAGTGAATAAATCCCCCTGTGGTTTAAAGGGTGAGAATCAAATCTGTCACTCAGTCATATGGATGAGAAGCCAGTATGACCTTAGTCCTCATATCACACAAACTGGGTGTAAAATTAGTTCCCTCTTCTCCTCTCCTGAGCATGTTTTATTTGATACATTTCCACAAGGGTTTAGACTTTTGACTCTTATATTTCTGCTCTGTGCAATGATGACACTCATCTTCACCTTGCTCTCTCTCTTCCTCGGTCCAAATTTACTCAGTTTTTGTTAGCTTCTACTGTTAACATGTGGCTGTTTACCAGGGAAACTCATAGGTGATACTCTGTAATCCATGCATCATAATATTGGAAAAAGAGAATGGTTTTCAATGGTTAACCTTTAATATACTCCACAGGATACTCAACAAAATGCTGTCAGATCATTAACAAAATGAGATGGCATATTACTATTGTTCATACAAATAAAAATATTTTCTGTATAAGATCCTCTGGCAAAATACATCCAACTGTGTCAAAGAGAAAAGGAGGGATTTTGCTAGACACAATGGAATAAGTACCAGTGTAAAATAGTCACTACGTCTCTGACATAGCAGTAGGTCATTGCCTTAACAATAACAAAATTACAACACTCATAAATATACAGAGCAGAAAACTATTCAAATGCAGCTACAATTACAGAGATTGCTGAGTTACACATTTGTAAACCAGGAAGCACACAAATGCATCAAGTATGAGACAGTTGGGTACCACACCTGACTCTGAGGGTATATAAACCCAGCTCTCCACTGGGTGACATTCAAACTCACAATCTCCCTGTTAACTAACATCCAGCTCTCATCTCACCTCAACATGGCCTACAGCTGCTGCTCTGGAAACTTCTCCTCTCGCTCCCTTAGGAGCTGCCTGCC
>NW_021620926.1:3093050-3098400 GCF_004785775.1 Grammomys surdaster
TGCAGTTCCCTGGGCTATGGATCTAGAAGCTGTTACTCAGTGGGGTATGGAAACAGTGGATTCAGACCCCTGAATTGTGGAGTCTATAGCTTCCCTTCCCTGAGTTATGGGTCCAGATTCTACTACCCAACCTGCTTGGCTTCTAGTTCCTGCCAACCATGTTACAGACCAATCTGTGAATCAGGCATCTATGGAATCAACTGTTAAGTCTTTAACTCTCCTATGTCAGTCTGTGCTCTGAAGCTATTGTTTTTCTGCTTAACCTCTTCTAATATCTTACCGTCCTTCTATTAACAGCTTCTTTCTTCTCCAAATTCTGGGAGATTGTGAGATTTGTGGGTAACTTGATATCGTGTAGAAGAAGATACTCAGGGGGCTATACATCTGGTGGCTTTAGATCTCTGAATTATGGAGCTTATGGCATCTTGTTCCTGAGTTATGGGTTCAGGTTCTTCTCCCCAGTGTACTTGACTTTTACTCCATTTGAACCTCACACATCAAGCAGTGGACCTGGCATTTTTGGATGCACCTCTTTCATCTTTGTAGTCTTTCAATATCAAAGTTAAGGTCTCTGTGTCCTTTGACTGTTGTTTTTGTTCTTTTTCCTTAACATTGTCTTTTCAACTGTCCATCAACTACTTTCATCCTCAACTTCTGGCAGATTCTTAGATTAATGATAACTCAAAAAATATACTTTACTTGAAGATATATTTGGCTTTCTTCCAAGAGTATCTGAAAATGAAAATTTTAATCAAATAAATTTGATTTGTGCAATCTGACACCTCGATGTATTATTCAAATTTTTACCATTTTGCTTACAGTGTTTTCAGTTAAGTCTTTGTAAGCCTTTAATAGTAATCAGCAGGATTATATGACTGGATAATTGTTTTGTCCATGGGGATGTGTTAATGGGACTAGTCAATTCTGGGAAGGCATTCATTGACATCTGCAAACAGGGTTCACACTGCAATGAGAATGACTTGAGATTGGAGGACATGAATTCTTATGTACCCAACAAATTAAAGTCATTAACATGAGAACTGGAAATGCAAGTATCAAGCATATGGTATTATATAATTCATATGGTAAAGTTTGCACACAAGCAAACATTTATCTTTTTCTAGAAATAGAATGCAGATTTTCTAACCAGAAACAATGTGAGTTTTAAACAGCTCTCACGATAGTAAGTTGTACTGTGTCAATGCTGCTATCCCTACTTCTCCAGTTTAGGGTATTATTTCCACATCTTATCTTCAAGCATGTGTATGGAAAATTGAGTGAGTTATGCTCACAAGGATCAGGGACAACTTGATGCTGCTCCTAGAGTTAACTTCAGTCAACAGAAGAGCCATGTGTCTAGGAAAATTTGAGTTCATATTCTTTGTCACTCTGGGTCTCAAAGAAGACTTGAGGCTACACACCTGGGTGCAATCTGAGAAAGAAGGCATTGAAAGTATCATGAGAATTAAAAGTTGAAAAAATTTGAAAAAATACAGAATCTGGTTTTTGAAAAGTATGCATTTTAGTGTTTTTATAAGGAAAAACTGGAACCTCGAGAGAGTTTTAGAAAAATAGATATTCTTCTAGTCCATGGAACAAAAGTAGTTAAGTTTCAATTAAAAATTTCACTTCCAAGAATAAGGTATACGATTTAGTGTCCATGTATGAATGTTTGCCTGTATGTATGCATACCTGAGTGTCTGGTGTCTGAAGATGACAGAAGAGGCTATTGAATAACCTGGAACTTTAAGTGCAAATAGTTCTTAGCTGTCAAATAGGATCTGGAATTTGAACCTGGATCCTCTTCAAGAGCAGCAAGTACTCTTAACTATTGAACCATCACCCCAGCTCACATTGGACACATTTTAGAAAGTGTTTGCTAGCCACTTGTGTTTCTTTTATGAGATAATAATCACACACACACACACACACACACACACACACACACACACACACACAAATTTTAGTTAAAATGTAATTTTATATATAATTTTTTTTCTGTCTTTAATTCCTTCCATGTTACAGCATCCGAGCCCCTACTCAAAGCCATGGCTTGTTTACTTTATTAGTGTTACATATGTATATAAATGTATACATATACAGTCTATCTAGTGTTGCTTGTATGTATATTATCTTAGGACTCAACACTATGTTTTGGCCAATTAGGCATTTTACCAGCAGGGAAGACCCTCTCCATCTCTCAGCATTCCTTATTTGCCTGTAGTTCTTCGTCTGGGATTGCTTCCATAAGAATTTTCCATGTGACAATAGCATGTTTATTAGTGTCATTTTAGGTCCTTTATAGGCAACATTTATTTTTTGAACTATCATAAGTTTAGTTTCTCTGTGTTTTCAAGGAAACAGAATCTAAGCATAGATTTCTATTCATCTATCTCTTGCAATTTTTTAATCTCCTGTGTGATCTTCCCTGAGCCTTAGTAGCCAGAGTTGTGCTGGAGAAATACCCATTAAGTCTGGTCACCCAACAATCAGTTATCCTCTGAATTTTGATTTATTGTGGTTTACATAATGGTCTCTGTCTGCAGCAATGAGAAGCTTCTTTCTTCTGCTGCAATGAGGAGGTATGAGAGACACTGTTAATAGGGAGTTATTCTAAGTTTTTAGAATAAAGTTAGGAATCGTGTTGGACTAATAAATGTCAAAAGGTTCTCAGCTAAGAACCACAACATCACCAATTGCAGGGTTTTCCTTCCTTGAATTTGGCATTGAGTCCAATTAGACTGCTGTTGGTTGTCACCAAGATTTGGATGCTACTATGGCCCTTTTTAGTGACATCTTACCGTACTAGTCATTATAGTTTATAGATGTTCAGCTAGGTGTGATTATTGAATTCTCCCTCCCTTGGCAACTTACATAGCATCTCCTGGTACTCTGAAAGCCAGTAATCACAAAGTAAGCTTTCAAATAAAATCCAACTCAAATTGCCTAAGTCCTGGGTCCAAAGTCCATCATGTCTTTGGAAATAGAAACTTAACTTCTGGAAAGGCACCAAAGACAAAGGCAACATCAATATTGTTTTGGGACTTTCTTGAACTCTCTTAAATAACGACTCAAAAATGGGTTTCTTATTTTTCAAGCCTAGTACTGGGGCTTTGTGATCTATCTATCTATATCTATGTTTATATCTATGTCTATATCAATATCATCATCTATATCTATATCTGTATAATCCATATAAATATAAAAATATATGTCACATACATACACATAAATACATACACATTTTAAATATATAATATAAATAATTTTATGTAAACCTTATACACATGATTCTTTTTGGCTTTTTCAAACACCTTTAGCAATTGTCCTCTTATCTCTCCCTCTCCTACTGTACCAACAAGTACTCTTACTTCCACAGCTTAGTTTTAACTGGTTGTTTTATTGATGTTTAGTTTTTAAAGTTATTTGTATTGTCTAAAATCTATTCAAATACCACTTGGTTAGAAGGCAATGATTTTATTCCAATTAGTAGACTAATCCTTCACTCAACTGAAGTTGTCCTTTTCAAAAGAAAATGTTTGAATGGCCAAGAAGCACCTAAAGAAATGTTCAGCATCCTTAGTTATCAGGGAAATGCAAATCAAAACAATCCTGAGATTCCATCTCACACCAGTCAGAATGGCAAAGATCAAAAACTCAGAAGACAGCAGATGCTGGCGAGGACGTGGAGAAAGAGGAACACTCCTCCATTGTTGGTGAGATTGCAAGATGGTGTAACCACTCTGGAAATCAGTCTGGCAGTTCCTCAGAAAATTGGACATAGAATTACCTGAGCACCCAGCTATACCACTCCTGAGCATATGCCTAGAAGATGCTCCAACATATAGCAAGGCCATTTGTTCCACTATGTTCATAGTAGCCTTATTTATAATAACCAGAAGTTGGAAAGAACCCAGATGTCCTTGAACAGAGGAATGGATACAGAAAATGTGGTACATTTACACAA
Source organism: Grammomys surdaster (assembly GCF_004785775.1). Taxonomy (NCBI): domain Eukaryota; kingdom Metazoa; phylum Chordata; class Mammalia; order Rodentia; family Muridae; genus Grammomys; species Grammomys surdaster. The sequence goes on from NW_021620926.1 coordinate 3,097,018, forward strand.
TGGAGTATTACTCAGCTATTAATACAATGAGTTTTAGAAATTCTTAGGTAAACAGATGGAACTAGAAAATATCATCCTGAGTAAGGTAACCCAATCACAAAAGAACACACATGGTATGCACTCACTGATAAGTGGATATTAGCCCAAAAGCTCGAAATACCCAAAATACAACTCACAGATCACATGAAGCTCATGAAGAAGGAAGACCAAAGTATGGGTACTTTGGTCCTTCTTAGAAGGAGTAACAAAATACTCATGAGAGCAAATATGGAGACAAAGTGTGGGACAGAAACTGAAGGAAGGGCCATCCAGAGACTGTTCCACCTGGGTATCCACCCCATGTGCAGTCACCAAAGGCAGATGCTGATGTGGATGCCAGGAAGTGCATGCTGACAGGAGCCTGATATTGCTGTCTCCTTAGCAGTCTGACAGAGCCTAACATACACAGAGGAGGATGCTCACAGCTAACAATTGAACTGATCTTGGGGTTCCCAATGGAGGAGTTAGAGAGAAGACTGAAGGAGCTGAAAGGGTTTGCGATCCCAGGGGGAGAGTAACAATACCAACCAACCAGAGCTCCCAGGATCTACCAGCCTGGGAGCACATAGGGAGGAACCCATGGCTCCAGCTGTATATGTAGAGGAGGATGGCCTTGTTGGGCGTAGGTGGGAGAGGAGATCCTTGGTCTCATGAAGGCTGGATGCTGAGTGTAGGGGAATTCCAGGGTGGGGAGGTGGGAGGGGGAGTAAGTAGGGTCACATCCTCATAGAAGCAGAAGAAAGGGGGATGGAATTGGGGGTTCCTGGCAGAGAAAGGGGATCTGGTAAGTGGATAGCATCTGAAATATAAATAAAATATCCAATAAAAATTAAAAAAAAGAAATTTTCGAAGCTTTTTGGTTGGCTGAGCACTTTTCTTTCAGACACTAGATTTAAATATTTTTGTCTTTACTTATGTGGAACCCCATAAATTTTACACCTTATTATTGATGGTGAAATTTTTGTTTAAAACCCTTATTATTCTATTTCCCTGGATCAGCAAAAAAATCATATTTTTATATGATTTTAAATCTCAGGCAATCATCGTTTTGAGCCTAATTTGCAATAGAAATGACAATCTTCCTATTATTAATGACTTTTTCATAAAAGAACATACCCAATAACAACAGCAAAAATATGTTACTTTGGTCCTAAAATACAATTAAGGAAATATATACATCGTTATTATCTCCTAAATATGTAAATTAAGAAACTAAAGCCAACATAATGATAAAAGGAACAATATGTTGTGGTGTCAACTTGTACCATTTTTTTTGGATTAAACATTCCCATTTTAAACGCTTTTGGATGAAAATCAAATAGCATATATATATATATATATATA
>NW_021620926.1:3098410-3110578 GCF_004785775.1 Grammomys surdaster
ATATATATATATATATATATAAAGAGTACAGTCAGCAAGCTACAACTGGGAATTAGACATTAATCCAACCTGAGGGTGAAAGGAGCCATTAATGAGAGAATGGAAATAGGGATACAGCAGAAAATCAAATGCTACAGGATAAGACTTTAATAAGCTGAAAATATAGAAACCTACAGTCAATTGCACAGAATCCAACACCAAAGCATGATCTCTAATAAGAATAATGGGAAATATTAGGAGCCAAGTGGGCTGGCTAGGAGACTTCAGATCCATAATACAGAGAAAAGAAAGTAGAGATTCCACAATTCAGAGATTTGTAGCCACTTGATGTGCTGAGTAGGTATGTCTGGATGCATAACCCAGCAAGTAGCAGCTGCTGATTTCAAAGGTCAGAGATCAGCATGGGTTGGATGATAGGAACTGCTGAGATAGGAGACACTGGGGTAGTTCCAGGCCATCTGATGTGGTCCAGATACCATGCAGGACCTCTGGCTGCTAGAGGGCTCAATGCAGGTCTCCTGACAGCAAGTGCAGAGAGGAGCCCAACTAGCAGGTGCTGGGGAAAGCAGCTGGTAGTGTGGATTACAAAACATGCAATTGTACCTCTGGTAGCAAAGGCACAAAATAAGCCAAAAAAAAAAAAAATGGAATACTACCGAACCTAGGTAGAGAGAGAAAGACAGATATTGGACAGATTTCTCTGTGTCTTCTCATATTCCCCTTCATGGAAAATCTAGAAGAAAACTATTAGGATTAGTAAATTTCAAATCTTGCTTGTGTTGCTTTGAAACTAAAACCATTGTTGGTAGATATCAGAGAACTGAAATGGTTATCTTCTCTTGAGCATGCCATGTGAATTTGACAATAAAATTAATTGAGTTGTGACAATTATTTTCAAAACCTAGCAGTTTAATTTTAAACAGTATACATAGCCTATGTCTGAATAATCTCTGCTAAGAGCATTCTTAGCTCCCCCTACACATAGCAGTCCATATCAGAATAAAAACTAGCATGAGAATCCAGCCCTGAAGATGATGACTTACTGTTATCATATGAAAAGATATGGAAAATGGAAGATATGGAAAAGATATGGAAAAGAAATGAAAAATGATGGGAAGCTTTCTAATTTTTTAAATAATTTACCCTAATGTTGAAAATATTTGACAGAAATTTCTAGAGGTAAAACACCACTAAATCACTAGTTTACAATTCTTCTAACTATAGTTTACATTCAATGAAATGAGAGCTCAAAAATAATGTCACAAAAAGTGGTGAAGATAGTGACTGACAAGCTAAGAAAAACTTTACTTGCCAAGATGGCTGACATATGTATATTCTGTATTTATTTATTTATTTATTTATTTATTTATTTATTTTTACTCTGAATGGTAGAATAGTGCAAACTGTTTGGGAATGATACTCTTGTATTAATCACAGTCAAAACTTCTTTAAAGAACTCTTAATTTACATTTTTTAGGTCCAAATTCTAGCAGTTTGACAAAAGCCAACATTCCTCAGGTAGCCAGTTCTCCTTCTACCAAGGGAATCATTTCCTTATCGCTGACAGAAAGGGGAAGATGGCTATGTGTGGTGCCTATTAGCTTACCAAAGGATATAGGAGGAGCTAAGGTGGGTGTAGGAAGCCGCGCATGCCCTGGCTAAAGCCGTGTTTGCCTGACATCCGGGATTTTTCCTGGTGAATAGGTGAATTGCGCATGTGCCATGGAAAAGGCCTGCCAAAGTTAAAGCCCATCCCACGGCGTTTGGCACGCTACGAGTAAGCAGCCAATCAGAGGTGAATGCACCAATCCAAGGGTATATTAAGCAGTGCTTTTCCTGGGCCTGGCGTCTTCTTCCACCATTTTGTTTTTTGGGAATAAATGTGTTTTTACGGAAGGATTCTGTGTGTGTGTGTGTGTGGTGCATTCTTGCTGGCGAGACGATTACACACGAGCCTCACAGTTGGTGCCGAGAAACCCGGGAGAATTTACCATCGCCGGCACTGTTTAAGAAGACCCTCCACTCGCTCTCCACGTGTGGGGTGAATCCAGAACCGTAGAACAAGGTAATGCTCTCTGAGAGATATGTTTGGACTTGATTTAATTTATTTCCCTCCCCAGTTGGCAGGAACTTTAGAGGCTCTCGCTATGGTGCTGGTAGCGTTAGTTCTCTTCCTTTTGGTTTTCGTGGCGGTTCGGGGAGTGGCAGACGGATTACGGGTTAGCATGTCAGAAACAGAGAAAAGAAGGAAGCGCTTAGAAATTCAGAAAGGAAAAGGGAAAAAGGACATATTAAAGAAATTAAGCCTCCCCGAGGAACAACCCACGGGGATGAGAGATGAGGGGAAGAACACCCTTGGGAGAGACGGGAGGAAAGTAAGCCTCAGAAAGAGATCTCTTTATCCAGTAAAGGAAGTTTTGAGGCTTGATGCCTCTGAGTTGGAGGGGATAACTTCCTCAGAGGACTCAGATGAAGAGATAGATGAAGAGGAAAGATGCCAGCCAGATAAACAGTTGCCGCCGCGAAATCTAAAGCAGAGGAAAACGAGAGATAGAAGCCGGACGGCCTCTCGGCCTGTAGCGCCCTCCCAACCTAATGTTCTCGGCACACTTCCGCCTTATGTGAACAGGCGCTGCTCAGGCTCCTTCCTTTCAGAGGAAGACAAGAGAAAAATGTTACAAGCTTTTCTAGTGTTTGAGGACGCAGGAGGAGGTCGTGTCCACGCACCTGTAGAGTATGCTTCTATTAAAGAATTCGCTGAATCGGTTAACAAGTATGGAGTTGATGCTAATTTTACAATTATGCAGCTTGAGAGATTTGCCACTATGGCAATGACTCCGAATGATTGGCAGAACACAGTAAAAGCTGCTCTCCCTAATATGGGACAGTATATGGAATGGAAGGCTTTGTGGCACGATGCTTCTCAAGCACAGGCAAAGGCCAACGCTAATGCGGAGGGCAACCAGAGACAGTGGACTTTTGAATTATTAACAGGGCAAGGACAGTATGTTGCCGACCAGACTAACTATGATTGGGAAGCATATGGCCAGATTTCCACTGCCGCAATTAAGGCATGGAAGGCCCTCTCGAAAAAGGGCGAGGCTGGAGGAAATTTAACAAAAATATTACAAGCCCCCCAGGAGTCCTTCTCAGAATTTGTTGCTAGAGATTCCCATATTTCCTCACCAAGAGCATTAACACCGGCTGCAAATCATGCCCTGCGATTGGTGGAGGATGCCTTGCAAAAAGCTCAGCTAAAACGCATTGATGAGACCAAAACTTTTAATTTGTGTGTCTTTAAAACCAGACATTTACCAACTGCCGTGTTATGGCAGGATGGGCCCTTATTATGGATTCATCCTAATGCATCTCCTGCAAAGATTATTGAATGGTATCCAGATGCGGTTGCTCAGCTTGCCTTACGGGGATTAAAAGCAGCTGTCACTCATTTTGGAAGGGAGCCTAAGGTTTTAATAGTGCCTTATACTGCACATCAGGTTCGAATATTAACTGCTACCTCTGATGTTTGGGCCGTGTTGGTTACCTCCTTTAATGGTCAAATAGATAATCACTACCCTAAACATCCCATTTTACAGTTTGCCTTAACTCAAGCTATTGTATTTCCACATGTCTTATCTCAAAAGCTGCTCCCGGATGGAGTGGTTGTTTACACAGATGGGTCAAAGACAGGTGTGGGTGCTTATGTAATTGATAATAAGGTCACTGCCAAACAATACCAGGAGACTTCACCTGAAGTTGTGGAATGCTTGGTAGTTTTGGAGGTTCTTGAAACCTTTCCAGGCCCTTTAAATATTGTTTCAGATTCCTTTTATGTAGTAAATGCAGTTAAAGCCTTAGAAGTGGCTGGGCTAATTAGACCATCTAGTAGACTTGTAAAAGTTTTTCAAAAGATTCAATTCGCCTTAGTTAATAGGAGATTTCTGGTTTTTATTACACACATTAGGGATCACTTAGGTCTACCAGGTCCAATGTCTCATGGGAATGACCTGGCAGATCGAGCCACAAAATTGGTTGCTATCGCCCTATCTTCAAAATTAGATTTGGCCAAAGATTTTCATAAAAACTTTCATGTGACAGGAGAGACGTTACATCGTCGGTTTGAGATAACTAGAAAGGAAGCTAGAGATATAGTTACTCAATGTCAGAATTGCTGACCATCACTGTTTAGAGCCTGACAGGCCGAAAGAGATGGTAAAATGGAAAGACATTTTGACCGGACAATGGAAGGGCCCAGATATTGTTTTATTAAGAGCCAGGGGAGCGGTTTGTGTGTTCCCACAGGAAGAAGACAACCCGTTTTGGCTACCAGAGCGGCTGACGCGGCGACTTGCGATATTGGAAGGTGACACCCAGGCGGACCCTCCGGGCTCTGATGACAGCCCTTGTGCTGATCCAAGGGATACAGGTTCCTAGTATATCGGGGGAACGATGATGGACTATATTATCTACCTTACCAGTCAGACATAATGTAACTAATCTGTCCAGAAAATTGTTTCAATATCTTACAGGAAATTGGTCAGAAAACTTCAGTGAGACACTCAGAAAATTGAGAACAGCTGTGGTGAACATCAACTTGACGCGCGTGGATCTGTCCCTGACTGAGGGACTGTCCTCCTGGAATTCTTCAGCTTTCTTCTTTTCTTTTCTTTTAAGTGGGTGGGAGTAGGCCTGTTTGGTAAGCCCTATGTTGCGGATCAGTATTCATCCTTTGGTTGGTTTGCAAACTCAGAGCTCAACAAAATCTTGACAAGGCTAGTATTGCACAGGCGCTTGTGACCAAAAAACTAGGGGCTTCCCCGGCAGTGTGGTTATCACTGCCTCAAATATAAGCAGTCTCCCCCTCATGAGTGGTGGTGCTAAATGTTAGGCCATCAGCGTTACACCTCAAAGGATTTGCCCATTGTACTGGGTCGGTGAGGAGTCTTGGCCTGGCTGATTCTTGTCTGTGTAGCTGTGGTACCTGAATTTTGAGACAAACAGCCCTTGCACCCCTAGGAGATGACTCCATTGCACAGGGATGGGTGTTTGCATCTCTTTCTGTTTCCCTTAGCCCTTGCACTCAGAGGACTCGCTTCCATTGCACCTGATAGGGTAAGGGAGACTGTCTTAAACTATTAGTCCTTGATCGCTTATTCCCCCAAGATGGAATTTGCTTGATCGGCCTTGAGTTTGAGTCATGATTGGTACCACCCTAGACAGGCCAAGGACAGCCAGATAGACAACTCCATCTTTTTGTCTCCAGGCCAGCTGCCAATTGGTCCCAACGACGGGAATAAGTTGATCCCATATGCCAGAGTTACACCACGAGTGGTGAGTCTATCCAGTAACAGGCATTACGAGTGGCCACAACCTGGGGCGCACATTCTGAGAATGCCAGGTGTGGGTGCGCGACCCTCGTAGCCTAGACAGAGAGCTCACCATTCTTTGGTGCTGGCTGTGGAGAAATGTCAACTAGCCTAAGACACGGGACATTGACCAGTGCCTGTTTAACAAAACAAAAAAGAAATAGCCAGTAGACAGATTCCTCAGCCGCTGTACCCAGGGGCTTCTGATAAAGACACCCGGTAAAGCCTCAAACATTTCTATACACAGTCCCTGCCCACTAAGGTGTTCGTTCCACGGATAGAAGGTCTGGAAAGTCTATAACGGAGTGGACGGATAAGCCTCGGCCACCTAAGACAGGGCAGCCGTGGGTGGGGAGGCTGACCCCGTGACGGGTAAGAGTTTGAGCACCGCCCTCTAAAGAGACTCAGACCCGCCGTGAGACCCCCAAATATGAGAGTTACGAAACCTTCCCAGGGATCTCAACTACCACCCTCTACAATAAAACAAAAAGGGGCTGATGTAGGAAGCCGCGCATGCGCTGGCTAAAGCTGCATTTGCCTGACATCCGGGATTTTTCCTGGTGAATAGGTGAATTGTGCATGTGCCATGGAAAAGGCCTGCCAAAGTTAAAGCCCATCCCACAGCGTTTGGCACGCTACGAGTAAGCAGCCAATCAGAGGTGAATGCACCACTCCAAGGGTATATTAAGCAGTGCTTTTCCTGGGCCTGGCGTCTTCTTCCACCATTTTGTTTTTTGGGAATAAATGTGTTTTTACGGAAGGATTCTGTGTGTGTGTGTGTGGTGCGTTCTTGCTGGCGAGACGATTACACACGAGCCTCACAGGTGGGAGGAGTAAGGAGAGGAAAAGGAGGAGTAGAAGGAGAGGAAGAAAAGGAAGAGGAGGAGCTAGGAGAGAGGGTAGAGAAATGTAGGAGTGATGGGGAGCCACACAAGTATGGAGAGCAGTCACAGGTAACAACTATTTAGGTTAGCTAATCGGGAAACAACTCTCTTTGTATGGGCATATTGTTATTGAGCATTACCAAACATATAAAGCCTTTGACTAATCTTTAAGCATTAGAGTCTCATTTTTCTACCGGGCCCATGTGGATGGTGGGATGGTCTGGGCAATGTCCAGTCTTACGGAGATAGTGTGGAAGATTGGCAGGGCTATCTCCCATGCTGGTGTCTCGTGGGTGGCAGGGCTAGAATTTCTGGCTGGCCTTTTCTAGCTGCAGCGCGCATGTGGGCTCTGGCCGAGAAACATGGCGGCTGAGCTAGGCAGAGCCGCCACAGCTTAGCCACAGCTTAGATAGTCCGCTTGACCAGTGGACGTTTTTAAAATAATTATTACAACAAAATACATTTGTTTTCCAGGCTCCCTTACCCCCACAAGTACCTGTTGTACATTTCAGAGTCCATATTGGCACCCTAGCTTTTCTAAAGGACTCCTACCATAAACCTCTCTAGCACATGGGCTTCTTTTCCCCCAGCTTCTCATCCTCTTATAACCCTGCTATATCAGCTATGTCTGCCTTTGGTCTCCTCCCTCTTGCCTCTCTCTCATAGTCATCTCTTTTTCTTCCTCTCCCACTACCCTCGTCTCTCTTTCTTCTCGTAGCCAAGTCCAGTCTGCTGGCCATGGACTCTACTGATGTGCCTGGCTGTGCTCTTCCTTGGAACTACAGTTAACACCCTCAACCATATCTGGGATAGCCCACATTCTCACCTTACATGATATTATTTATGACAATATCATACTTTGTCAAAATTGTGAGATTTATCATCAATTTGAAAAAATGTTAAGGTTTTATAAATCTTTAGTTTGTTTGGATCAGATGTGGAAATCAAATTACCAGAATTAATTATGAATCTGAAACATTTTAAAAATCTGGCATGGGGTTGGTTACCTTCCACCTTCAGTGCTTCTTTCTTCTGCTACTTGACAAGGAATGATGCATGCATGATTTTCAGTTTTCCTTTAGCAGCTGTGCATGCAATGAGTCAACCATCATTTCATCTGCTGATGACTGAGTGACCATCTTCTAAAGAGGGCAATAATTATTTTTCCTCTTATTAAATTATATTATTTTCCTCTGATATGGTATACTTAGTAAACATTAAGTAAGCATACGTGCCACTGAGGCTGTATCAGCACAGAGTAAATAAGCATAAACAAGAACTTACCAAGTAACATGATTTCCTTCATCAACCCTACTTAACATACCCAAGGGAAAAATATGAATTATCTGTTATCCATCAAAACTATATTTTATTTCTAAAAAAATACAAGCAGGATTCGATGTACTCAGACGTTGTTCATGTTTATTTTCCTTCTCTAAAATCTTTGGCAGGATTCAGCTCAGGAGAAAGAGCAAAGTTTCCTGATATGACACCTATACAGCTACATGGGGTAGGTTCAAGTTACTCAGCAGCCCCCTGTTTTAAGGCTGGTCACAAGACTCTCCTAGGAATCCCTGTGTCTTCTCCAGGCTCATTTATAGCTTAAAGAATCCCATGTAAAGCAAGACTTTTATGAAAACAGTATCAGGGACATCCAGTCATTGAAATCTCCTATTTTTTAAAGTGTGAGAATGAGCACCACCACAATTTCATACATGAGCCCTAGTATGATCTCAGGTCACATGTCAGATGCAGGATCTACGGTATCATTTTTCCCATCATCCCTTATGGGTTTATCACTTTTTCATTTACAAAGCTCTAAATGTCAAGACTTGTGACTCTATCTAACCTTGAAGCCTCAATGTACAAACATTACCTCGCTTTGCCTCTCTACTCAAGTTCAATATTAATATTGTATGACCCTCATTCAAGTTATAGAAAATTAGAAAGGATGCAGGGTCATTTCATGTACATTTCATACAGAACCCAAAGTAACGCTTCAAATTCTTAAACAAGAGAAATGATTATTTTCATTTTATACCATGAAAGGCAAGCATATCCCTCATTCTCTCATTCTCTCATTCTCTCTCTCTCTCTCTCTCTCTCTCTCTCTCTCTCTCATGAAAATAAATAATTTTTCTAGATAGTATGTGACAAGCTTCGGTGTAAAACAGTCATGATATTTCTGAGATATGGGATAGTTTTTTGTGTATTAAGGAAGTTACATCCCTAAATAAACTGTAGGAGAAAATAATTGAGTGCAATTTTAAGTACAAAGAGAATCCAGCACTAGTAAAATCGAGGGCAAAGGAATGAGCAATGCTGAGCCAGTTAGTACCACACCTTTTGGTGAGAGGATTTAAGCCCATCTCTTCATATTGTGAAAATTTGCACAGAGTCTCCCAGTTAAATCAAGTCAAGCTCACATACTGTAAACATAGCCTGCTGCTCCGGAAAATTCTCCCACTCTTTTAGGCACTGCCTGCCATGCCTTGGTTCCTCCTGTGGCCCTTCCTACCCCAGCAACCTGGTCTAAAGCACTACCAGCTACTTTCTCAGTACCTGCCAGCTGGGATTCTCCATGCACATTGGCTGTCAGGAGAACTGCATTGAGCCCACTATTTGCCAGAGGTCATTGTGTGCTGTCTAGTCCTTGCCAGAAGCCCTGCTACTACCCCAAGAGCTCAATACTCTGCAATACCTTCGAGCAGACATATGCTAGGGCTTTGGGTTTTGGGTACAGCAACTTATATACCCTGGGCTATGTATAAGTCTAGAAGCTACTCAGGGGGAATATTGATCAGGTAGCTTCAGATCTCTGAATTTTGAAATCCATGGCTTCACTTCCCTGAGATTTGATTCCAATATCTGCTACCCAACCTATTTGGCTGCTGTCAACCTTCTTGTTATAGACAGGCATTTGGGTTTACCCTTTATGGATTCGACTAGCAATTTTGTTTATCCTTACATTACCAATGGCAATGTCTTTGAGTGTATGCAACCATTGTTTTCTTGCTTAGCACACTGGTATTTTTCATCCTTCTGTTGACAGACACTTTGATTTTCAACTTCTTCTAGATTTTGATATTTTCATCAACCACAAGTTACGCCTTACTCTTTGGTCTATAGATACCTGTCCTCTCTGCTTGTCATCTAAGAGCAGTTTAAATGCAAACTTCACTCTAATAAACGTGTGAATTCTGACAGCTCTACATATTTTTCACTGTATTATTTTTATAACGTTTCATTTTTTTAGAGATGCAATTAAAGATCCAAATGATTATACAGATGGGTTGGAGAACATATAATTTTGCCTTTGTCAAATTAGTTTTTGGTGGTATTCAATTCTAGGAAGATTGCCATGTGCATCTGCACACTAGGCTAATCAGTAGTAAGAGGTACTTGACATTGAAGCATAAAGAATTTCTGCTAAACTAAAGCATCAGAGTAATTAGGATGCTTCTAAAATATAAATCCTAAAAGCCATATATTATATAATTCATGAGGTGACACCTCCATATAGATAAAAAATGATCTAATATTAGTTTTTGAGTGTAGATGCTGACCAAAGAGGGAAGCGAGCCTTGAACCACTTTAAAGCTCAGCACATTATGCCTCAGAGGCATGTGGACTTCCCTCCTTCCCCAGGTTGGAGATTTGTCCACGTGCTTCATCTCCAGTATACATAAGAAGTAGGGAAGAGCATTTTGTCCTTAGTCTTAGTCTGAGTCTCAAAGCACTGTACGGCTCAAGAACTCAGCTATATATTATTTGACAAATATATTAGAAATCTAGTATTGTCTACAGTAGATGGTGCATAAAAGGAAATTAAAGAAAAAAATCTGGCTTTAAAATAAAGACCTGGAAGTATATTTTGAAGTTGCATTTTGTTGTTGTTGTTTTGTTTTGTTTTATTTTGTTTTTGGAGACAGGGTTTCTCTGTATAGCCCAGGCTGTCCTGGAACTCACTCTGTAGACCAGGTTGGCCTCGAACTCAGAAATCTACCTGACTCTGCCTCCCAAGTGCTGGAATTAAAGGCATGCTCCACCACTGCCTGGCTGAAGTTACATTTATAAGGTGCAATTGAAATTCTAAATTTCAGGGACTTTCAGAAACATTTAGAGTCACTCATGAAATTGTGGACCTCAGGATCTTACCCATATGGGAAAGCTTTATCTTTTAGTGGCTGATGGCATGTAATACACTGCACTCCCATAAGCTTATGAGAGAGTAATAACAGAGACAATTTCTGTTATATATATATACAATACACACATACAATACATATATAATTTATGTACTGTAATTATATATGTATATAATATATATACACAATTACACACACATGCATATATATATATATATATATATATATATATATATATATATATGGCCCACTGAAATAAATATATGATGTGTTGTAGCCATGATGTAGATCATCTGTGGTAGCCTGCTACATTGAACAAGGAAACATGAGACATATGATATTCATCTAATACCAGCAAATATGAGGGAGAGAGTATATTTTAGAAAGGAGCTTCACAAAGTGTTTAAAACTTTGCTATGTTTATAGATCAAATAATCACAGAAGCTGAATTTTTAAAGAAATTTCTATACCTTTTTTTTCCTGAACCATTTAATCTAAAAAATACAGCACCTCATGTAATCAAGGAGTCTTTATTGTTTCTGCTATTCTCAAAATTGCTTCATACAGTAGATTTAACCTATTGTATCTATCTCATTAACCTCTTATGAAAGACTCAAAATAAAGAATAAAAATAAACTCAGATTTAAGCAAAAAGCTAAAAGGGAATAATTTAATTCATTTCAATATATTTTATTAACTGTTATACTAAATGATAGATTAATAGAAAAAATTATTTAATGATACCTTAGAAAGAAATCTTTTTCTCATTTCTTTATTAGTTCTGTGAAATGTGTTTTGAATATATTCAACCTCCAAACTTCTCCAGGTCCCGCTCCTCACACACACTTAGTGTTTTACCACTTTGTGTTTTATTAATCCATCAAGTCCAATCTGTGCTGTTCATAGGTTCTTAGATGTGAGGCCTTTCAGTGTAGAGTTGTTGACCTCTTAGGGGCTAACCACCTACAGAAACTGACTCTCTCTTTCCCGGCAACTATCAGCTGTCAATAGCTCCACAGAGAGGGGTAATAGAGTGGTGGGCTTCATCTCTACCTGTCCCCTCCATGTGATGATTTGATCTGGCGTGGGCTTTCATGAGCTGTGTCTATGTTAACACAATACTTCTGAGATAGTATTTGCAAAAGCCCTGTCTGGAATAAAACACAGTTCCTTGTAGTTCTACTACCTGTGGCTCTTGTACTCATACTGCATCTGCTTCCATAATGACCCTTGAGCCTTGGGACAGGGGACAAGACAACCTTGACTGGTTGTTGGCCTTTGTATTAAACGCCAATTCTGCACATAGAAGCTTCTCTGATGAGGTTGAGAGCTGCATCCACCTGTGGGTTTATAGTGATTCATTTGTTGTCTTTTAATACAGTGTCCATTTAGAAGACTGTAAGTAGTAAGTTCTCCTCGAAGATCATACCCAAGGGCTTGCATATGAAAGCTTCTTATTGCCAAACACAGATGAGTAGTAACCCCATTACCTCCTCAGGCCACATGACAAATACTGTAGTACTAATATGTGTTTCATGTTCTTATATTTTCTGTGATTTACACTTTAACCGTATATTATTTATTTTTACTTTTTTGACATTTTATACAATATGCTTATGTTTTCCCTTTCCCAACTTCTCTCAAATCCTCTTCCCTATGTAACTACCCACCCAACTTCATGTTTCCTTCTCTCTCCCATTCTCCCTCCTCCTTCATTCTCCTTTCTCTCTCTCTCTCTCTCTCTCTCTCTCTCTCTCTCTCTCTCTCTCT
>NW_021620926.1:3110588-3169666 GCF_004785775.1 Grammomys surdaster
TCTCTCTCTCTCTCTCTCTCTCTCTCTCTCTCTCTCTCTCTCTCTCTCTGTACATATATATGTGTGTGCATGTAAGGATGCATGTCTATCTATCTGTCTTTCGCAAACAAAAAATACCAAAAGTAACAAATAAAACCAACAACAATAAAACTCTAATAAGACAAAAGGAATCCAAAATCAAAACAAAAGTCCACAGACAAGCATAGAATTATCCTGTGTTTACCCACTAATCCTGCACAAGGATCCTGTCCTGGAGTATGGTCGATTTAACCAATAACTTGTCATTGAAGCTGATTTCCCTTTGCTTGTGGATGTCAACTGCAATCATCTTCTTGGTTACAGGTAGGAGCCTATGTCCACTTCTCCCCCTTGGTGCTAGGACCTTGTCTGGCTTGGACCTGTGTAAGTCTCTGTGATATCCCACATGCATCAGATCTGTTGATTCTGAAGACACTGTTTCCTGATAGTCATCCATCACCTTTGGCTCTAACCGGTTTCCATCTCCTTCTCTGCATGCATCCCTGAGCCTTACATTTTTATAATACTCCAAAACACCATCCTGTATGGGACTATCTTGTTTCTGCCCTTTGCCATCACCAGAAATTTAACTGTTGCTTTGCTCACTCTCTAATTATTTTGATGAAACTTTTTCCTTAATTATTCTCTTGCTAATAGAGAATGAAACACATAGGTAATTCTGTATATTCTACATAGAATAATTATGAAAATCACAATAAAGATAAGTCTGTATTATCTTCAGTAAGTTTTAAATAAAACCCTAAATAATGCTTCCAGTTCATTATTAGTGGGAAAAAGACACTACTTTCATTCAGCATGATGAAAGACAAGCATATATTCCTCATACTATTCTATGACAAAACACATAAAATTATGTCACAAGGAAAAGGAGGAATGTTCCCAGATATGACAGAACAAACATTAGTGTAAAACATTCATGGGAATTCTGACCTCAGTGGTTCATTTTCTGTTGTCATAACAAGGAAATTGCAATACACATAAATATACTGTACAGAGAACTATCCAAATGCAACTGTAATTACAGAGAAATTATTGAGCTGTACATTTGTAAAGGAGGAAGCACACAAATATGTGAAGGATGAACCTGTTGGATACCATACCTGTCCCTGAAAGTATATAAATCCACCTTTCCACAAAGTGACATTTAAACTCAGGATTTTTCTCAGTGATATTCAGCTGAGTCCATATCCTTCTCCATGTCCTGTAAATGTTGTTCTGGAAATGTCTCTCCCTCCCTTAGGCATTGGCTGCCTTCCTCTGAATCCTGTGGCTCTTCCTGTCCCAACAACATGGTCTACACCACCACCAGTTGTTCTCCCCGAACCTGCCAGCTGGGCACCTCTCTGAACAGGGGCTGTCAGGAGACCTGCATTGAGCCCCACAGATATCAGAAATTCTGTGTGATGTCCAGTCCCTGACAGAAGCCCTGCTACTACCCCAGGAGCTCCACACCCTGCAGTCCCTGCCAGTGGACATATGCTGGGACATATGCTCAAACATATGCTTGTTCTCTAGACTTTTGGCCTGACAGCTACTATTCCAAAAGCAATGGATCTAGAAGCTGTTTCTCAGGAGGCCTCAGACCTGTGAATTATGAAGTCTCTGACTTCCCCACTGTGACTATGGAACCGGCTTCTACTATCCAGTCTACTTGGCTGCTAGAATCTGACAACATTCTTGTTATAAGCCAACATAGATCAGGTCTCTATGGAATCATTCATTAAGCTGGCTATGTTCTCACACCATGCAAGATACCCTCTCTATACCCTGTAGCCATTGTTCCTTTGCTTGCTCCCAAGTACTGTCTTTATATGGTTCTATTAACAGCTTCTTCATTTTCAATTTTGGGCATATCCTCAGAACTTTGTTACCATCAATTTCTCTCACTATGTATATGAATGATATGTATATGTGATATTTTATTTTCCTCCAAGAGTTGTTGAAAATAAAATTTCCTCTAATCAATTTCTGTAGCCTGACACTTCAATATATTTATCACTTAACTACTTTCATGGGTTTCTCAGTTACAGATATGAAAACTTCAATTAAATTTCCATATTGCTATATGGTATTGGATTTGGGAATATATAACTCTATATTTGTTTATGTTTCTTACTGGGAATATTCAATTGATACCTTTGATCATTTCCCTTTTAATCTGCAGGTTGAACTCAATGGAATCAGAATTGCCTGAGACTTGTGGCCTTGTATCTTGGCTGAGACAACAAAGAAATTGTATGTGAAATAAACATGCAAACAACTAAAATAACATAGTACTTACATAGTGAAATCTTTATATAAACAAAAGACTGTATGAGTTTAGTATTTGAATGTAACTTCCAGTCACGATAAAGGTGATCCTTAAACATTTCTGAAGATACCCCTGTTCTGGTTTATTTCAATGGTGGTGTTTTCATTGCTCACAGTTGAGGTATTATCACCACCCTTCATCTCCCAGCACCTGCAAGAAGAGACCCAGATTGTAGGAAGGAAACACTGGACATAGAAGTTCTGATAACCTGTTGATGCTCCATGGCTCATCGTCCATCACCATAACAGGAGTATAGTCAAGAAATGTTGAATGATTCTCTTCATAGGGCTTACTCTGAGTTCCACAGCAGAGGCAAAGACGTGGGTGCAGTTTATTTATCTTAGATCCTATAATAGAGATATCACAGACTACTAAACAGTAGAGAAGATTAATGAGCTTATCAACCTTGAAGTGTAACCAAGAGCAATGGCAGTAGCCTGCATTGTCTTTGGGAGGCTTTAGAACACCTCTTACCAGCAGCGTAAGAAGAGTCATTTTGTACTTGGCATGGGACGATTAGTATGACAACGCAGGGCTTCTGGAATGAGCATGACGCTCTGTGAAATACAATTGTAAATAAGTTTTCATATGGTTGTTTTAATCATCCCTAGAATCACCTCGTCCTTGATTATTGTGGATAGCCCCAGCCTTGTATTTTGATACTAATTCCCCCTTCCTGCGAAGGACTGTAGAGGAGGTATGAGTCATTACACAGGTGATTTCTAGTGAACCTTCTGCTCATCTTAATTTGTAAAATAAAGGCTGGAGCCAGTGATTGGGCAGGAGAAGTGGAGGTGGAGAAATAAAGGCTGGGTAGAGAAGAGGGAGGACGACTGTTGACAAGGAGGTAGAAGAGTCTCATAGCTGGGGTACAGAGTAGTGTAGGTGTATCTGCCCAATCTATGCTTATAGATTTATATTCATAATTATTGAGTTGTGTTTTCTTTGACCGGTCCTGATTGGGTTGGAGATTTAAATATTGCCCACTACACTTGGTCAACCCTTTTTATGCTTCCCCTCATTTGTCTCCCCCTTTAAGTTACCCTCCCTCCATTATTCACCCTCCCTCCTCATTACTCCTCTCCTCATGTCACCTTTGCTTTATTATGAACACTCCAGTGGGATTGTTTATTCCTCTTCCCATCATTGGTCCCTTTCTCATTTCCTGAATGCCACAGGTACCCTAAATCAAACATATGAGTATAAAGATTCAACACTAAGAGTCATATGTGAGGAAGATCACAAGACATTGGTCTATCTCAGTCTGGATTACATCACTCAGTAGACTCTTTTACAGCTCCACTCCAATTTACTGCATTTGTTTCTGAATAAAAGGTCATTGTATTAAGTACCATACCTTTATTATCCATTCAATTGATAGACATTAAGGCTGTTTTCATTTCACATCTATTTTAAATAGAACATATATGAACATAGTTTGGTTAGGCCTACTCCACAGGGGAAAAAATGGCTGGTACTGAAAATTTAGCCAAAATCCCCTAATGGGTCTCCATGATAAACATATTACTATTGTTTTGGTAAGTGAATATTCCTACAGTCCTTTATATTCATATCTCTACCAGTAGATTAGTATAGATATGAAACCTGTTCAGAGATGTTTCTTCATGTAGAATAGAGTAGTTAAAGAAGAAAACTCAAGACCTGTAAAAGTTCAGAGAATAAGCAAATGTGGAAAGTTCAACCACAAAATGGGACACCTAGACTGATAGCACATCCAGATAGATTGCATACCTAGACAGCACACCTAGATAGACAGCACACCTAGATAGACAGCACACCTAGATAGACAGCACACCTAGATAGATAGCACACCTAGACATCACAACTACATAGCAGACCTAGATAGCACACCTACATAGCACACCTACATAGCACACCTAGATGGCACACACACCTAGATAAATAGCACACCTAGATAGCATACCTAGACAGCACCCCTAAGTAGCAAAACCTAGATAGATGGCATACCTAGATAGCACATCTACATAGCATACCTTGTTAGTACACCTAGATAGCATGCATTTTAGCACACCTAGATAGCACACTTAGATAGCAAACACACCTAGATAGCATACCTGGGTATCACACAAAAATAGATAGCACATACACCTCAATAGCATACCTAGATAGCACATATAGATAGCATACCTAGATAGATAGCACACCTGTGTAGCAATAGACTAGGGAAGCGTATGG
Organism: Grammomys surdaster; assembly: GCF_004785775.1. Lineage (NCBI taxonomy): Eukaryota > Metazoa > Chordata > Mammalia > Rodentia > Muridae > Grammomys > Grammomys surdaster. The sequence goes on from NW_021620926.1 coordinate 3,115,156, forward strand.
AGTTACAAGAAGACAAGTAGTCACAAACATAGGGAGGATAAAGATATGGGAGTGGATCCAAGAACAGTTTATGGGAACAATGGAGATGACGGTGATCAGATAAACTGTATATTTTTTCCAGAATTAATAAAAATTATTTATTTTCTAAGAAAGGCATAAGAGGAAAGATCAAGTTCAACAGAAAGTACATTTGGGTCTGGCTTTTTAAAAAGAACTGGGGTTCACACGGTTTTAGGAACATTTGGAAAGACTCAGAATTGTTCATCTCAGAATCTAATCCACGGGGGGTGGGGGGGGACGACTTTTCTTCATCAATTTTCATCTTTTGTTGGTTAAAGATGTGTAAGTTACTGGATTCTCATAACTTCATCTTCAGTTACCTCATATGCTGAGATGTATGGTCAAGTAAACATTGTGTATACTGCAGATAAGATGCTATTTATGGAGTGTACATTAACATATCATTATATTGTGTTCCATAGACTGGCCTATGGTCATCTGTGACCATCTGATACAAGGAATAAGGAAAGAGAAGACAGATATATATTTTTTTCCATTTAATGTTTAGATGTGAGAGAAAGAGAATGTAGGGTCAGGATTTCACTAACTCTTATGTGTGATTACCTGGAGCTGGGCTGATGGGAGAAGCTTGAAGTGATGCTCAGGGCTTGATTATCCCTCACCTTTACGTACTAGGATCTGGGCAGTCAGGAAAAGTGTTGTCTGTTGGATGTGGAGATGCATTATCTCTCTGTGCTTAGAGCTAGGAGGATAGGGAGAGTATGGATTGGGATCTAGGAATCAGGGAGCACTTTCCCTGTCAACTCTAGGACCTGAGCCTTTACCTGTTGGTGCCTAGAGCTGACCAAGCAGGGGAAAGTTAGGTTGTAGGGTTGAAGTCTGAGGATACCTTGCCTTTTGATGCCTAGGCAAGACTAGGGAAGCATATGGATTTCTAATGAACTTCAGTTCCCTGTTCTTTCCTTAACCATTATAAACATATGACAGGAGAATATTTGGTGATATCATAGCATGAAATTTTTAGTATATCTGAGTGCTAAGACATGACATAATTTAGATATTAATAATGAATATTATTATTGTTGTTGTCAGAGCACTTAAATTTGGTGATAGGTATGTTCATAATAAAGTGTTCTTTCCATGAAGATTTTAATGAAATGTACAAGAATACCAAACTGGCCAAATGTCTTTGACATCTCATCAACACAAATCAGACTGGTTTGAGTTATTCAGACAGAAGGAAAATGACCAATGATGAATTGTAGAAATGCCTTGGAACAGAGCAATATCATAATAGGACAGAAAATCAATAGAGGGTTATTGGGAAAAAAGATTCAGAATTTGGCATAGAATGTACAGCTCATTGAAACACAGAACATGTATATGCTTTGTTTTAGAAAACTATTCTAATTTTAACTTAAAAACATATAAAAAGAGATAAATATAATCATGCAACATGAAGGGCTGAAAGCAGTGACTGCCAAGCTAAGAAAAATTTCTGTGAACATGACTTAGAATAGATACATTTTTTTATAGTGTTTTAAAATTGATCTTTGCTGAAATAGAGCAATTTGGCTGGAAATAAAATTGTCATGAATACCTTTCACATTAATATAATCAATATATTAAATATAATATAATAATATATCAGAAAAACAATAATCAAACGTATATTAAGACAAAGCACATTTATTTTCCTCTCCACCTTCAATTTTATTGAAAAGGACACATGATTTTGGTCATACTGATGAGGAAATCTGATTGATGAGACAATAATAATTTAAATAAAAAAGATATGTCAAAGCATGGAAATTTACTACAAATTTTTTGGTAATATGTCATTCACTGTTTTCCTGTCATTCAGTCATTCCACATAATAATAAATGATAGATAAGAAAAATGGTTTTGAAATAAATTATCTGAAGTCACATATAGACCTTTTTAAAAATGTATAATTATATTTTTATTTTTATTATGGATTCTTTGCATATGAATAATGGGATAAATGCAACACATTAAATCTATTTGATCTATGAAGTGATTCTATAATAGAAAGACCAAAAAATCCTGACTACACTTCAATGTTGCTAGTTTTAGAAATATTTTGAGAAATGCAAATTGAAATTACTCTGAGATTCCCCATTATACCCTTCAGTATGGCTAAAATAAAAAGACAAAAGACAGTCTATGCTAGCCAGAATGTGGAACAGAAGGAACACTCCTCCATTTCTGGTGGGAGAGTAAACCTGACAACCACTTTGGAAATCAGTTTGGTGGTTTCTTGGAAAATAAGGAATAGTTCTACCTCAACACCCAGCTATACCGCCACTGGACATATATCCAGAAGACGACCCGCTATACCACAAGGACACTTAGTCAACTATGTTCATAGTAGTTTTACTTGTGATAGTCAGAAACTGAAAACGACCTAAATGCACCTAAACCAAAAAATGAATAAATAAAATGTGTTACATCTACACATGGAATACTACATAGCTATTTTAAAAACAGGAACTTAATAGAATGAATTGAGTAGTGTTCCTTCTATTTCTATTTTGTGGAATAGTTACGCTCATACCTAAACCACACAAAGACACAACAAGGAAAGAAAACTTTAGACCAATCTCCCTTACAAATATCGATGATGCAAAAGTACTCAAAAATTTTTCACAAACCAAATCCAAGAACACATCATGATAAGGTAGGCTTTATCCCAGGAATTCAGACATGGTTCAGTATACAGAAATCCATCAACATAATTCACTATATAAACAAACTTAAGTTAAAAAAAATGATCATCTCACTAGATGCTGAGAAATCATTTGACAAAATTCAATATCCACTCATGGTTAAAGTCTTGGAAAAATCAGGAATCCAAGGCCCATACTTAAACATAGTAAAAGTAACATACAGAAAGCCAGTAGCCAACATCAAACTAAATGGAGAGAAACTTGAAGCAATCCCACTAAAATCAAGGACTAGACAAGGCTGCCCACTCTTCCTCTACCTATTCAATATAGTCCTGGAAGTCCTAGCCAGGGCAATTAGACAACAAAAAGAAGTGAAAGGGATACAAATAGGAAAGGAAGAAGTGAAAATATCACTATTTGCGTATTATATGATAGTATACTTAAGTGAGCCCCAAACTTCCACCAGAGAACTCCTAACCCTGATAAACAATTTCAGAAAGAGGCTGGATATAAAATCAACTCAATCAGTAGCCTTCCTCTACTCAAAGGATAAACATGCTGAGAAAGAAATTAGGGAAATGACACCCTTCACAATAGTCCCAAATACTATAAAATACCTCTGTGTGAATCTAACCAAGCAAGTGACAGATATGTATGACAAGAACTTCAAGTTTCTGAAGAAAGAAATTGAAGAAGATCTCAGAACATGGAAAGACCTCCCATGCTCATGGATTGGCAGGATTAATATAGTAAAAATGGCCATCTTGCCAAAAGCAATCTACAGATTTAATGCAATCCCCATCAAAATTCCTACTCAATTCTTCATAGAGATAAAAAGAGCAATTTGCAAATTCATTTGGAGTAGCAAAAAACCCAGGATAGCGAAAACTATTCTCAACAATAAAAAATCTTCTGGGGCAATCACCATCCCTGACCTCAAGCTGTACCACAGAGCAATAGTGATAAAAAAACTGCAGAGATAGGCAAGAAGATCAATGGAATAGAATTGATGACTCAAAAATGAACCCATACAACTATGGTCACTTGATCTTTGACAAAGGAGCTAAACTATCCAGTAGAAAAAAGGATAGCATTTTCAACAAATGGTGTTGGTTCAACAGGAGGTTAGCATATAGAAGAATGCAAATTGATCCATTCTTATCTCCTTGTACAAAGTTTAAGTCCAAGTGGATAAAGGACCTTCACATAAAACCAGATACACTGAAACTAATAGAAAAGTTGGGGAAGACCCTCAAATACCAAGGCACAGGGGAAAAGTTCCTGAACATAATGCCAACGGCTTATCCTCTAAGATCAAGAATTGACAAATGGGACCTCATAACATTGCAAAGCTTCTGTAAGGCAAAGGACACTGTCAATAGGACAAAACAGCAACCAACAGATTGCGAAAAGATCTTTACCAAACCTACATCTGACAGACGGTTAATTTCCAATATATACAAAGAACTCAAGAAATTAGACTCCAGACAACCAAATAACCCTATTAAAAGATGGGGTACAGAGCTAAACAAAGGATTCTCAACTGAGGAAATTCGAATGGTTGAGAAGCATCTCAAGAAATGTTCAACATCCTTAGTCATCAGGGAAATGCAAATCAAAACAATCCTGAGATTCCATCTCACACCAGTCAGAATGGCTAAGATCAAAACTCAGGTGATAGTAGACGTTGGCTAGGATGTGGAGAAAGAGGAACACTCCTCCATTGTTGGTGGGATTGCAAGCTGATAAGTTACTCTGGAAATCAGTCTGGTGGTTCCTTAGAAAATTGGACATAGAATTATCTGAGGATCCAGCTATACCACTCCTGGGCATATACCTAGAAGATGCTTCAACATATAGCAAGGGCATATGCTCCACTATGTTCATAGCAGCCTTATTTATAATAGCCAGAAGCTAAAAAGAACCCAGATGTCCTTCAATGAAGGAATGAATACAGAAAATGAGATACATTTACACAATGGAGTATTATTCAGCTATTAAAAACAATGAATTCATGAAATTCTTAGGCAAATGGATGGAACTAGAGAGTATCATCCTGAGTGAGGTAACCCAATCACAAAAGAACACACATGCATGGTATGCACGCGCTGATAAGTGGATATTAGCCCAAAAGCTCGAAATACCCAAGATACAACTCACAGATCACATGAAGCTCATGAACAAGACCAAAGTATGGGTGCTTCAGTCCTTCTTAGAAGGAGTAACAAAATACTCATGAGAGCAAATGTGGAGACAAAGTGTGGGACAGAAACTGAAGGAGGGGCCATCCAGAGACTGCTCCACCTGGGTATCCATCCCATATACAGTCACCAAAGGCAGATGCTGATGTGGATGCCAGGAAGTGCATGCTGACAGGACCCTGATATTGCTGTCTCCTTAGCAGTCTGACAGAGCCTAACATACACAGAGGAGGATGCTCACAGCTAACCATTGAACTGATCATGGGGTTCCCAATTGAGGAGTTAGAGAGAAGACTGAAGGAACTGAAAGGGTTTGTGATCCCAGAGGCAGAGCAACAATACCAACCAACCAGAGCTCCCAGGATCAAAACCACCAGCCTGGGAGCACATAGGGAGGAACCCATGGCTCCAGCTGTATATGTAGGGGAGGGTGGCCTTGTTGGGCATAGGTAGGGGAGGAGGTCCTTGGTCCTCTGAAGATGGATGCCCCAGTGTGGGGGAATTTGAGGGTGGGGAGGTGGGAGTAGGTGGACGGGAAAGGGCACTTATTCATAGAAGCAGGAGGAGGGGGGATGGGATAGGGGGTTTTGGGGTGGGAGGAAATGGGGAAAGGGGATAGCATCTTAAATGTAAATAAAATATCCAATAAAGAAGAAAAAGAAAAAAAGAGAAAAAAAAACTAAGAATATCATGAAATTTGACGGATAATGAATGGAAGTAGAAAAGATAATCCTGAGTAAGGAGACCCAGAAAGACAAATATTTCTCTAATCAGCATCTTTGTTGGCAATTCTCACTTATAAGGGGATATTATTTATTATTATTCCCTGTAATGTGGATATTAGTCATAAAGTATATACAACAATGCTATAGTCTACAGACTGAAAGAAGCTAAGTAACAAAGAGGGTCCAAGTGGGAAACCCATGAATCTCACTAAGAAGGGGAAATAGAATAGACATCTCGGGTGGATTGAGGGGAGGGGACTGGGTGAAAGAAGGGTAAGGAGGGTAGGGAACAGGACAGGACAAATGGAAGAGAAGAGAGGGAGAGAGTCCTGAGACATAGAACTGGTATCAGTGGGGTTGGGCATCTCTGGGAGAAGCTAGAAGCCTAGGACAGTGGAAACTTCCAGGAACCACGAGGGTGACCCTAGCTAAGACTTCAGGCAATGGGGGTGATGGAACTGGTAACAGTCACCTCCTGGAACCAGAAAAACCTTCCAAGGAGGGATCGGGACACCATCCCAGCCATAAAACCTTCAACTTACAATCTGTCCTGCCTACAAGGTGTGCAGGAGTAAAGTTGAAGCAGAAATTGAGGGATTGGCCAATTAATGACCAGTCTAGCTTGAGACTCATGCTAAGAGAGAGAGGACACCCCTGACACTATTAATGATATTTTGCTATACTTGCAGACAGGAGTACGGCATAACTATCATCTGAGAGGCTTTATATAGCAATTGATGGAAACAGATGCGGGGAACCACAGACAAACATATGGCTGAGCTTGGGAAATCCTGTAAAAGATGTAGAGGAAGGATTGTGGGAGCCCAAGGGGTCAAGGACACCACAAGAAAACCTACAGAATCTACCAACCTGCCCCCACAGAGACTAAACCATCCAACAGGGAGCATGCACGGGACTGACTTCGGCCCTCTGCACACATGTAAGAGTTGTATAGCTTGATTTTCATGTGGGAGTCCTAGTAGCAGGATCAAGAGCTGTCTCTGACTCTGTTGCCTGACTGTGGATCCCTTTCCTCTAACTGATCTGCCTTTGTAGAGCCTCAATAGGAGAGAATGCTATGTGTCTAGTCCTACGTCAACTTGATATGCCAAGGAGACTTGATATTCATAGACTTTTTCTGAGGAGAAAGAGAGGAGGGGGAGATGGAAGGGAATTAAGGTGAGAGGGAGGGACTGAGAGGAGGGAGAGGAGGGGAGCTTTAATCAAGATGTAAAGTTAATTGATGATGATGATGTTCAGAAAAGACTAAACAGCTGACATTGCTTTAGAATTTGGGGCTCTACTGGGCACTGATTTACAAACCTTGGCAAGTTTCAAAGCTTTTTTTTGAGTCTCCCCTCTTGCCTGTCTGAAATTTGTCAATAATATTAGCCTCAATGTGTCTCATGTCTAAAGGTTACATGAAGATTCTTAGTCTCACATTAGCTCAGTGTTCAAGCATGCTGTTCTAGATGGTCCCAGGCATGACTGCAGCACACACCATTTATGGCAGATTCAATGTCTTTCTCTAAACAGCATCTTCCCTGTAATGTGAGCATTATATTCTTGGCTATCTCAAAAATCACACTAGGCTGATTGAAGAAATCCACTGTCATTCTTGCCAGGCACTATTATGAGAAGCCAGAAAATTGTATGACTTTATCAATGAAAGACAGACTCCCGATGAAGAAGTGATTTTACCTGGGAATCAGATACTGGAGTGGACGTGTCTTTAAGTCTTTCTAAATGCCCCCAGAAAGTTCCTAACATTTTGTATTTTATTTGTTTTCTTGTAAAATATTACCTTTTCTACTAGACTTTTTCTCTTTTATTTATTTTTTCTTTTTCTTAACATCCCATAGAACCTGTGATGCATCTGTCTAGGACCTTATACCAAATGAACTGCATCCAAGACTTTGATGTCAATTCTTGTAAAGCCTGACAAAGACAAATCAATAAAAACTTTGCAATATTTCTGTGGTACCTCACTCTTAGACTGATTGAAGTTGTACCAGGGTGTAGCCTCAGGGGGTTGCCAGCATAGTCGGAATCCAGATCACTGTGATTATCTATACCCAAGTATAGAGATAAGATGCAGAGGTACTCCTCAACAGTTGGGCATAGAGACGTGTGTGTGTGTTTGTGTGTGTGTGTGTGTGTGCACGTGCGCGTGTATGTGTGTATTTGTGTGTCCGAAAAGTTATTTAGTTATTTAAGGATCAGTTTTACCTTGGCTGAAGATTTTAAACACTTGATTTAGGCAATTCAATTTCTCTATATAAACCTCACCTTACATTTTTTATAATAGGTTTGTTTTTTATCTTAATTGCATTATTTCATATGTGAGCAGAATGCCCTAAATCTCACACAGTTTGCACCTTCAAAGCCTACTGTGCAGACACAAATGATAGTCGTCACAGAATTAACAACTCCAAACAGAAATCCCCCAAATATATGCCACATTACTTTTCCTTTAAATCTAATCACACTACCTCTGTTAGAAATCCACAAAAGTGCACATAATTAATAACAACAACAGTAACAAAGTGAGCACTACACTGAGGTGTCAGGTTGCACAAGTTTATTATGATAAACTTTTGATTGTCATCTGCTGTTGGATAACAACCAAAGAGCACATACATATGTCAGCATAACTGTCAGAAACGCACAATTTGTGATTTTACCCCCATCCCAGGTCCCACCAGAAGTAGAGAAGTTCTTATTCGAAGAACAAGTGGATAGTTGTAAGTGAAAAGCAAGAAAGCATGAATATAGGATATAGAGACACTGACTTCAATAATCTATATTATAGTCAGTTAACAGCTGATTCCAGAGAGACGTGGTCCACATGTTGGAACACAAAATGAAGGTTGGTTGCTATTGAAAAGCACATAGATTGGGTGACAGAGTGTAGCATAACTCAAAGAAGGGAAAACAGGGACTTCATAATCCAGGGATCTGAAGCCACTGGATCCACAGCTCCCTGGGAAGAAGCTTCTAGATCCATAACCTAGGGAACGGTAGCTGCTGGATCCAAGGCCCAGAGAGCCAGCATGTGTTCCTTGGAAGGGACTGCAGGATGTGGAGCTCCTGGGGTAATAGCACGGCATCTGGCAGGGGCTGGACACCAGAAAGGATCTCTGGAAGCTGGTGGGCTCAATGCAGATCTCCTGGCAGCCGCTGTTTAGAGAGGAGCTCAGCTGACAGGTACTGGGAGAGCAGCTGATGGGCTCAATGCAGGTCTCCTGGCAGCCACTGTGCAGAGAAGAGTCCAGCTGGCAGGTGTTGGGAGAAGATTCTGGTAGTGCTATAGCCCAGGTAGCTGGAGCAGGAAGAGCCACAGCAGGTTCCTGAGGTGGGCAGCAGCACCTAAGGGAGGAAGAGATATTTCTAGAGCAGCAGTCACAGGTCATATTGAACGAAGATGTGAGCTCAGCGAGATGTAACTGGGAAGATTCTCAGTTTGAATGTCATCTGTGAAGAACTGAGTTTATATACTCTTGGCAGCAGGTGTGGTGCCTAACAGGGTCATCATTGTCCTATTTATGGTCTGTACTTTAGAAATGTGCAACACACAAATTTTTCTGTGGTTACAGTTGCACTTGAATAGTTTTCTGTACATTATATTTATAGCTGTTGTAATTTCGTGGTTCTAGCAAAAGACAATGAGCTACTGCTGTGTTGCAAATGCTGTGACTGTGATGTGACATTCAAGGTCATGTCATCATGTCCAGGAAGATTCCTCTTTTTCCTCCTGACATATTTTGTGTGTGTTTTGTCATAGGCTGTTATGAGGAAATGTTTTTCTTTGCATGGTATGGGATAAGATTAACTTGACATGCTTTTGTTAAAGAACTGGTAGCATCACGTTGTACTCTATATGGAGCTTATTGATGATTAACCCTATTGTCACCCTCCGCTTTTAAAATTTTTTCAAACATCCCATATTTTTTGCTCAGCATCACTCACTTGTTTCTCCTCCAGTAACTAAAGGACAATAAGAAAAAAGGAGAAGAGAAGAGAAAAGAAAAATGAAAAAGAAAGATTTGATAAAGTGATAAAGTGAGCCTAGGAAGAGCGAGGGAGACTACCACAGGACCAGTGGTAGCCTCACAGGCACCAGGCTTTCACCCATTCTAATGGAGTTAAGATGGTAAGTTCTGGAGAGATTGAAAAAAGGAAACGAATTTTAAATCCAGACATCTGACATGATGCATCTGACATGATGCTTAGGGTGACACAGGATTCTCATCTTTGTGGAGCATGGACATTCCTCTTCTAACATCTTAAGCCACAGAGATTTAGCCGACTCTGTCCCTTTCTGCTATGGTTTCTGCAGGAACCTTAGTATTCTTGGACTGCTTCCAGGCAAGGACTGAGCCTAAGGAACTTCTAGGGGACCGTGACAGTCAAGTTTAACCTAAATTTATCCTTCTTCTACTTTGTAATAACGTTGAGTTTGGATAAGTGTTCAGGGCTTTTATCTTTCTTCTGAATCTTCTCTTGTAGAAGAATCTAGAGAAGAAAAATCAAGTGTGAAGACTAAATATATCAAATCTTACTGGTACCATTTTGAAAATAAAACCTATAGTTAGTGTAGATCATTGGTGCGACCTTCCAGAGCTTTGAAAACAAGAGAATAGAGATTGAGCTTCCATGTTAGAAACATGATTTTTCCATGTTCTTGACTCAAGTATATGCTGTCTTTAGCAATATACTCTCATCAAATTCTTGCAGTTAACCAAGAACAATGCCAATTTACTTTAATGTTTGGGGCTCCAAGGGGCAGCACTCGCCAACAACTCTGAGAAAGGTAAGATATTCCTGGCATGGGACTTGTGTATGTTGTCCAGGAGGGGCATTGTGTGTGTGTGTGTGTAGTTTCTACAATGAATGGTTTATATTTGGCTTTTTAAAAGTATTTAGTTTTAGTTATCTCTTTTCAGAAGCTGAATGCAGTAGTAATTGTATATTTTGGAGTATTGGCATATTGATCATTGAAATACAATTGAAGACACAGTCATAAGCCCACTATCATATAGCCATCTGATTTTTGACAACGAAATCAAGAATACACATTTGAGAAAAGCTAGAAACTTCAAGAATGATACTGATTAAACTAGAAAAGTAAAGGTAGAAGAATAAAACTAGAATCTTATCTCTCATTCTGGTCAAAAACACAACTCTAAATAAATCAGGAATGCTGGCATAAGATTTGATACCTTGATTCTGTTAAAAGAGAAACTAGGAGCTGTGCTTCAATTTAGGACTTTGGTCTATCTCAATATAACACCAGTAATGAAATCATTAAAACCAACAATTTACTAATCGGATCTCATAAAACTAAATAAAAAGCTTCTTTGATCAAATAACCCATCATTTGATTAAAGAGACAGCCTAGACTGAAAGTTATTATTAGCTGTACACCTGACAGAGAGTTACTTTGATAATATGCAAAGAACTACAAACAAGCAAATACAAAGCACACCCCAACACCACCAAAGAAACAAAAACAAAAAGAGAAAAAAACGGAGAATGGTACTGAATGGAGGGTCTCAGTAGAAGAAGGTATATGGTTAAGAAAAATATTAATATTTAAATATTTAAAACTTTTCAACATTTTAGCCATAAGGAAAATGCAAGTTAGAACTACTTTGAAATTTCTTCTTACACTAGTCAGAATTGCTAACATTTTGAAGAATAACAAAAGTGCTGAGATGATTCTGGTACAATGGTACAATCCTACTGTTGGTAGGATTTAAAACTGGTACAACTGCTGTGGAAATCAATGCAAAGGTTCCTCCAAAAGCTAGAAATGATCTATCATATAACCCAGCTACACTACGCTTGGACATGTGACGTGCCCTATGTACTTTATATCCTGCTACTGAGGATATCCTTGAGGATAATGAGACAGATGCATTTGATTGAATCTACTCATACAAATTCATTTCCTTTATGGTAAGAATATAAAAGCCTCCTTGATTACAGTAACAATTGTATATTTTGGAAAACAATTATTTAGGAAAGAACAAAGAACCAAGACACTTTTAAGAATTCAGATTTTGGGCTGGAGAGATGGCTCAGGGGTTAAGAGCACTGACTGTTCTTCCAGAGGGCCAGAGGTCCCAGCAACCGCATGGTAGCTCACAATCATCAGTATTGGGATCAGATGCCCTCTTCTGGTGTGTCTGACGACAGTGACAGTGTACTCACATATATAAAATAAGTAAATCTTAAAAATATTTTTAAAAAGGATTCAGATTTTACTCAGTTTTGGTATAGATAATTTGGCAAGCCTCAAAGTTCTTTTGAGATCTTTTTTTCTTTTGTCAGAAATGTCAATAATCTTTTGTTCTCTCACGTATCTGAAAGCTAAATGAAAAGTCTTTATCTCGTAATACTTCGTTTCACATAGCATGCTGTCATAGATGACATGGCACACAAAATTGTAGGTTAATATACATTTTTGAATAATATCTTTCCTAGATTTTGCCTAATACTTCTCTGGTTATGTACTTACGTACCTCAAAGGTCACACTTTGAAACAAATAGTACTACTGGTTCTTCCTCTATTACATAAATATAAGAATTCAGGAAATTATGCAATTTCAACCAGTAGAAGACATAAGCTGATGAAGAAATTCTTCTCCCATAGTATCATCAGATACCAAGATAGGCAGTTCCAAGAGTCTCTCCAAAATGTGCCTGTAAATCCCTAGAACACTGTATACCAGTTGCAAAAGCTACTTTAAGACATTTCTTTATAACTTGTTTTTTTTTCTCATATCTGCTTTCTAAAATATTAAGTTAATTTAACTATTCTCAGGTCTCTGACTTCAATTCTGTCTTGAGACTAAGACTAAATAATAAAATACCTTCAAGGTTTTTAGGAATCATTGCTCCCAGGCTGATGGATGCTGGATAATACTAAGCGAAGTATTTGGAGGTTCCCATAATCTTCTTAACTATAGTATTCCCGGCTAAAATTGTGATTTTCCTTCCATGTGGAAAAGAGGTGCAGGGATCATGTCCCAACCACGGAACTCATGGATACTAGCCAATGATGGTCTATTTGGAGAAAGCATGGCACATTTTCTCAAGGCTGAAAATCTACATTTAGATAATATATTACTTTTTCCCTGTGTATAAACATCTTGAAAAGTATACGTGATTTTCCTGGTTTTGCACTGTTTGTTTTTGTCCTAATTAGTTATTTTCTCTGAATCAGCAGAAAGTAAAGCCCTCCAATCTGAGCAATACTCGCTGCCTTTGAGCACAGTCTATAGTTACGAAGGACAGTCTTCTAAGAATTGGCTACTCGGAATAAGGCACAGAATCCAATGCTATGTATATATTTCACAATCCACTCATGCAATAATACCTACATTTAATTAGTCTCTCAGATTCACAAATGCAAAAACTATGAGCAAAATATTAATAATGGGAGAAGTATATTATGGTGTCAGATTGCAATGGTATTTTAAAAGCTAGTCTTAAATTAGAAGTGAATAGCAAAGACATAAACTCATAATACAGTAAATAGGCATAATTTGGTTACACACTTATTGCAGACCCTGCCAGAGATTGAGGATGAATAAGAAGTTGTTAGTAGTAGGATAATCATGGATATACTAGATAAGGGCATAGAGACTTTGACTTCAAATCTGTAAGAATATAAGACCTAGTAATTGATACCACAGAGGTAATTGCTTAAGTTGACTGTAACAAGAGGAGTTTTTTTTTTTTTATTTTGTATAAAACCCAAATATGTTGGGTAGTATGAGACATTTAACTCATGGAGGGGAAGCCAGGAACTCCATAATACAGAGATCTGAAACCACCAGTTTTCAGCCCACTGATTAGCAGCTTCAAGATTGATAGAATCTGGAAGGGCAGCTCCTTCAGCCAAAGTCCAGCAATCCACTGTAAGCTAACTCGTGGGAGCTGTAAGTCATGACGTTTTATAATAAGTAATAATAGGGCATATGGCAGGAGAGAGAACACATAGGACCTTGGGAAACTTGATCATCTAATAGCCATTCCATAGAGAGGAGCTGGAAGAGTAGTTGGAAATGCTATAGAGAAGTTACTGGGCTAGGGACAGTCATAGGAGGAGGCAGAGGAGAGCAAGAAGCAAGTGGATATTAGCCCAAAAGCTCGGAATACCCGAGATACAATTCACAGACCACATGAAGCTCAAGAAGAAGGAAGACCAAAGTGTGAGTGCTTCAGTCCTTCTTAGAAAAGGAAACAAAATGCTCACAGAGGAAATATGGAGACAAAGTGTAAATAAGATACTAAAGGAAAGGCTATCCAGAGACTGCCCCACCTAGGGATCCATCCCATATACAGACACCAAGCCAAGACACTACTGTGGATGCCAAGACGTGCTTGCTGACAGGAGTCTAATATAGCTGTCTCCTGAGAGTCTCTGCCAGAGCCTGACAAATACAGAGGAAGATGCTCACAGCCAACCACTGGACTGAGCAACTACTCAATGGAGGAGTTAGAGAAAAGGCTAAAGGAGCTGAAGAGGTTTGCAACCCCACAGCAAGAACAACAATATCAACCAAGTAGACCCTGCCAGAGCTCCCAGGGACTAAACCACCAGCCGAAGAGTGCATACCCATGACTCCAGCTGGGTATGTAGCAGAGGATGGCCTAGTTGTACATCAATGGGAGGAGAGGCCCATGGTCCTGTGAAGGCTCGATGCCCCAGTGTAGGGGAATGTGAGGGCAGAAAGGCAGGAATGTTGGGCAGGAGCACCCTCACAGAAGCAGGAGCAGGGAGGATGGAATAGGAGGTTCCAGGAGGGGAAACCAGGAATGGGGATAACATTTGAAATGTAAACAAATAAAATATCTAATAAAAAATAAAATATTTATAAAAATAAGGAGAATGATTAATGAATACTTCAAAATAGCCTTTCATATGGCATGTTCATAGGAAGATGGACTCAACTGAATGTAACTGAGAAGATTCTGAGTTTAATGTTATCTCATGGAGAGATGCATCTGTATAATCTCAGCAATAGGTTTGGTACCCAACAGTGTTATCCTTGGCATATTTGTGTGCCTTCAGTTTGTTTTTAAATATGCAACTCGGTAGTAAGCTCTCTGCTACTGTAGCTGAACTTGAGCAGGTTTCTGCACCGTGTGTTTTCAATAGCCATTGTAATTTTGTTGTAGTAAATATAATAAGCTATTCCTGTGACAGAAATGTCATGACAGATTTATACTAGTGCTTATACTGTAATTTTCAGAATGTTTTCCTTTACTCTTGATATAATTTGTATGTATTTTATATAAAATGTTATAAAGGAACTTTGTTCTCAATCTTGGGTTGCTACCCCTTTGGAATTACATATCAGATATCCTGATAATTAGATATTTACATTGGAATTTTTAAAATTATCAAAATTATAATTATAAAATAGCAACAAAATGATTTTATGGTAGAGGGTCACCACCAACATGAGGAATTGTATGAAAGTGTCACAGCATTAGGAAGGTTGAGAACCACTTCTCTAGAAAGTGATTGAACCCAGAAAAGATAAAAAAAATATATTGGAGAGAGATGCTGATAGCCAAGGTTAACACAAAATTTTCACCACAGACCCTAAGCAACCACTTTGACTCTTCATAGAGCTCCAGGAATTTTGCTGTTTCTCTTGAGTCCTCTGTTGTCATGCATATGCTTTGATTTTAAAACAATTCTAATTATAATTTAAAATCAATAAAATAGAGACTAAAAATTGATCATACAGTGTGACTGGAGAGATGACCCATTAAATTAAGAACACTGGCTGTTCTTCTAAAGGGCTTGTGTTCAAGTCTCAGCACCTACATGGTGGCTCACAAACATCTGCAACTCCAGTTCTAGAGGCTATGAGATCCTCTTCTGGCTTCCAAGTGCAGCAGGTACACAAATGTTGCAAAGACATGCATTGGAACAAAACACACGTGTGCATATGTGTCTTTTTAAATAGCGAATGAAAGACATTAGTGTTAGGTAACACTGAGTAATTTACAGGGAACAGTTTGAAAGTTAGAAAGGATGCCAAGGTGACACTAGGGTTAAACTTCAGTAGCTTCCACATCAAGCCCAGAGGCGTGTTTCCAATTCATCAACAGCAGCAGCAACAACAATAGTAATTGCATATAGTTACTTGCATCCCTTACATTGTAAAGAAAAATGTCTTCCTCATAACGTCCAATGACAAAACACACAAAAAGTATGTCAGGAGGAAAAAGGATTTTCCTGGACACTATGAAATAATATTTAGTGTAAAATTATCCTGACATTTCTGACATAGGAGTAGCTCATTGCTCTTTGTTACAAAGAAATTACAACAGCCATAAATACAATGGACAGAGAACTATTCAAAAGCAACTGCAATTACAAATAATTTTGTGATATTAACATTTTTTTTTTAGTTGCACATTTCTAAAGGACAGCCCACAATTAGGACAGGGCTGACACTCTTGGGCACCACACCTCTCCTTGAGAGTATATAAGCCCAGGTCTCCATAAGTGACATTCAAACTCAGGATCTTCTCAGTTACATCCACTAGAGCTCACATCTATCAGCATGAGCTGTAAGTGCCACTCTGATAACTTTTCTACCTCCTTTAGGAGCTGCCTGCCCACAGTGGGGTCCTCCTGTTGTTCCTCCTGCTCAAACAACCTGGCCTACACCACTACCAGCTGTTCTCCCAGCACCTGCCAGCTGAGATCCTCTCTGAACAATGGCTGCCAGGAGACCTGCATTGAGCCTACCAGCTGCCAGAGGTCCTGTGTGGTGTCCAGCCCCAGCCAGAAGCCTTGTTACTACCCCAGGAGCTACACACCCTGCAGTCCCTGCCAGGGGACATATGCTGGCTCTCTAGGTGTTGGGTCCAGCAGCTGCTGTTCCCTGGATTATGGATCTAGAAGATGCTACATTATGGGTTGTGGATCCAATGGCTTTGAATCTCTGAATTATGGAGTCTCTGGCTTCCCTTTACTGAGCTATGGGTACAGATTCTGCTACCCAACTGATCCGGCTGCTAGTATATACCAACCATATTATAAACCAACCTGTGGTAATATTTTCTATGGATTCAATTGCTGAGACTCTCTCTTCCTTCATGCAATATAAAAGTAAAAATCTGTATGGCCTGCAGCCATCGTTTCTTGCTTATCCTCTCTTGCTATCTGTTATTTCTTCCATTAACAGTGTCTCTCATTCTCAATTACTGGGAGATTCTGGAATTTGAGGGGAACATCCAATTATTCCTTTCTCTCGTCACTATGGAAAAATGATACAAGTAATTGGTTTTCATCCAAGAGCAGTTGAAAATCAAAAATTTAATCTAATAAATGTATGCATTCTGAAACCTCAATGTATTGATCTTTTTATTATTAATTTGCATATAGATTTGCAGTCATACTTTGGGGAATTCATTACACGTCAAACCGTCTTTTAAATTGTGTTTGGAAACATATTTCTACATTTAGTTGTGATTCTCATTTGGGATAAGAAACTATAGGAATATCATGTTTCACATTCGAAGACATGGTGGAATAACAATGAGAATTGCTTGGACTTGGCTAGCAGGAACGTCTGCTGATCCAGAGAAACAAGGCAATTGGGATGCTGACTAAAATTTTACACATCAAGAATAAGATATTATATAATTTATAAGTGGAGACTACACATAAACAAAAAACTATCTAGGTGTATTAATATTTGAATGCAGATTATTTTAGGCATAAGAAATATGAACTTCAGGCAACTCCCTGGACAGATTTGGATAATATAAATGCTATAATCCCAACCTATTGTGTTACTGTATCTTTTCTGTACATTATCAGCAAACATGTTTAAGGAAAATCACAACTATCAGGGATCAGGACCTGTTGTAGACCCTCTGATGCTTCCCCCAAATGCAACTTCCATAAACCTATAAACAATATGTGTAAGAAGTGTTGAGTATTTTTATTACTCAGCATGCTTAGTGTGATTCTGAATGTAGAGCAGAAATCAGAGATTGGGAATAGTTAATTTGGCATATGTTTGTGAAAATCGGGTATTTTAGACTATGGGAGGATATATATACATATACATGTATATGTATATATAATTGTAAAGGAGGATATATATATACACACACACACATATGTGTGTGTGTTTGTGTGTGCGGGTATGTGTGTGGATATATATATATATATATATATATGTATATATATATATATGAAGGATATATATATACATATACATATACATATATATAATTATAAAGAAAGACATCTAGCAAAGAAATTCATTTTGAATTTGACCTTATCAACAGCAAATGGATTTCATTATTCTAGGGAATTTCAAGGACACTTAGACTTTCACAGCTGTCCATCTCACAGTCGGTCCAACAGAGAACAACATCTCCTCATCATATGGCCTCTTTCACTAGTCAGCATTTTGTAATTTCCTGGATTTCCATCACTGCATAGAGAAAGAATGGCACTGGGCTCCTTCTGTTACCCTAATGCAACTTTTGTGATACCCACATATGTGTGTGTGTGTGTATGTTGTGTACACCAAAAGAAACATTAGAAAAGGGTGTTTACAGAAGGACTATGTGCCTACCATGTGATATGTGTGCCAATGTCCTAGCTGGCATCATCTTGACAGCATGTTCTATGGAGCAAGGCCATATAAAACAGAATTTTTTCTTAACGTTTACACATCTAAGAGAGATAGATTATTGTTCTGTTTAGACAGGAGGAAAGGAGATTCTGAAAATGTTTCAAGCTTGTCATAGATTTAGAGCAAAGCTTATTATAATTTGAATTCATAAAATGTCAGTTCTTTGTTTTTTTTCTGGCAATTTTTCTGTTTGTTTTCAAAAACACAACTCATATTATAACCAAGGATTGATTGGTATTTCTGCTGCTACAGTAATTGTATTTTAAGAGGAACTTTATTCTGTGGCATCTAGTTTATTAGCTTCATATAGACAAAGTACAATAAAAAGTTAAAATAAATACAAGTTTATATTTAAGAACTGTGTTTAAAGAGAGGGTTTTTTTTTGTCTTCCTCTCCTTCCTCTTTCTCCCTACACCCTGCCCCTCTCTTTTTCACCCTTAGTAATCATGTCTTCTACCAGTGGATTGTCTTGCTTTCTGCTATTGCTTTTAGGTTTTTGTTTGTTTAAGTATATGTATAAAATGCCATATTTACACTAGGGAAATGATTGAAAACAAATGAAAAATTATGTATAAAGTACACAAATAAGTAGACTTCTGTCTCCTAATGTTAAGCACCTGTGATCTAATTAGTTCCTTCCTAGTCTTGAGTTACCTATAACTTTTTCTTTGATCATGTTCAACCTCCCCACCAGCTTTCCCCAAATTTAACCACCTTCCCTATCCACCCAAATATTGTCCTTAAAAAAATTTCAGGAGTGATTGTGCTTCCTAAATCTGTGGTATTACCATTGATGTATAGTCAACTTAAGAGGGGCTCTACTCTTAAAAACAAATAAACAACAACAACAAATAAAACTAAACAAGCAAAAACAAAGAAAAGAGAGAGAGAAAAAGACCTTCCCTGTTCCAGCAGCTAACAAGTGCCAATCATTTCATGGCTAGGGGTGAGACTTTGTATCCATCCCTTATCACCATGTCTGGATTTCTTCCAGTTTCCACTTGTACAAGCTTTGTGTACTCTATTTAAATCAATATTCTTATTTATATTTTATTATTTCCTTTAATTTTTTAATTTTAAATTATATATAATTTATAATTTAATATATGTAATTGTATATTAAATCAGCTTCCTCTGTTAATTACTAAGGCGTCTCTTTGGGCCCATGGACACTATGTGTCTTCAATAAAAATTACATGCTTAGCTTTTCGTGGAATCAGAGATGGCATCAACCATCATGGAAACGTCTTCCAGTTATTATACAAGTTATATGCTTAAAATAAAACTTTTATGGTAATATAAATTCAGTGCACAACTCCTGTTTTACATTAATTAAAAATGACATTACTTTTAACTAATTGTTTTAGAAAAGAATTGCTTTACAAAATGTAAAGTTCTACACGCTGTTCCAACCTCATAAGTACTTGTGGATTTAAACAATACAAACGATTGAACACACCACAATATCCAGAGAATACAGATTATTCTTCATGTGTTCAGATGCAGCATAAACTCATGCCCACACTTCCTGTACACCTAACTTTCCCACTACTCCCACCTGCTGGTAGTTACTGGGTATTGCTGTATCACGTTGGGTGTGGATATGCCCATTACATTCATAACTGGAGAAATGGAAAAAGAAAGACCCAGTCTGCATGTAGATCTTTTTTTTAAATCTGTGTATATTGCCCACGATATTATAAAATTACAATAAATTCTTTCATGGTGATCCTTCTGTGTGCTTTTATTGAATAAAAATTGACCTCTTTTGTTAGATTTCTTTTTTTAACTTAATTTCAATTTCAGATTTAACAAAAGGAGTTTGCTTTACTTAAAGCTTGAAACACACTAGGTGAACCCACCACAAAAGTCAAGTGATAGTTCCCTAAAATAGTCACTGAGTGTGCTAATGAACTTATGATGATTACAGTAAGTAAAAGGAAAATTGTGAGACCATTAGCAAATGAAACTGGATGGTGAGACAAAAATGGAATAAAAGATAGCATGTGGTGACCCTGGGAATAGATCATCTCTTCCTTTGACAACGATTCCTGCAATTAAATGGTGAAGCCTTTGTGACACTGTCCATCATTCAAATATGATATCCCACTTCTGCATCAGGTCAAATCCTGAAACAAAAGAATATTTATGTGGCTTTTAAATACTCTATGTGTATATGTGTATGTGTATATTTATATACATATGTATATGTTTATAAACCAAATGCTTTTCATCAAACCCAAGAGACACAAGACAAAACTGGGTCATCACCAAACTATATAAGTAACATATGAACAATGCCAGCTATACCTGTAACCAACCGTTGAATGTGTTAGAGATTTCATTTAAAAGTTCTGTTAATCTCACAGTGAAGATGGGAGTTTGAACCCCATTTCTACCTAACTCATGATCATGTAACTTCTTATCTACTGGTAACTTTGCACATATTTTAGAATGTATTTCATAAGAGTAATCCCCCTTCCTACATTATATGGCAAAATTTGGAAAGATCACAGATATAAGTTTGTTATTCTAATGAGGTGTCCTCTTCATCTCACTGTGTGAAGTATTCACAGATGGAGAAAACAGGAAAGTTGAAAAAAGGCTTCAGATACAAAAGAATGACTTTATACAATTAAAATGTCAGGCTCATGATACAGCAAAGCCCAGGGAGATATTCTGAAGTAGTTTTGAAGACAAGAAAATGAAAGTAATAATTATGGCATTCACAAGACATAAAAAAGTCTAGTTGCATATTTTTATTTAAACTTACAACCTTCCTCTTTTAAAAATCAAGACTGGAACTCTGAATAATTACTAAGGGATACATGAAGAAAGAATTATGCTTGATTTTTGCATGCCTATAATATATAAGAAAAAATTTAGCATCTTTCTCCAATTAAATACATTTCCCAAATATAGAAACTTATGAATAGAAGTCAAATTCCTAGACTAATATAGAAAAGCAAAAGACTGGTTTCTAGCATAGTAGGCAGTAAGCATCTTTTACATTTCTAATTTCCCCAATACAGATCAGAAGAAGCCAGTTCCACAGGTTGGTTGGTAAGAAACAGACTGGACGCTTTTGGAAGAGAAGCAGGTTGGGCGGTAAAAGCTGGATCCACCATTTAGGGATGAGAAATTACCGGTACCACATCCCACTGACTGGAAACCACGGGATCCAAAACCCAGGGTTGGGTAGCCACAACCAAAAGACTGGAAACCCCTGGAACCAAATCCCAGGGATCCTGAGAAAGTTGACTGGTAGGGGCTGCATGACCCTCGAATCCTCTGGCTGTAGAAAGGCCTCTGGCAGGGTCTAGAGACCACATAGGACGTCTGGCAGCTGGTGGGCTCACAGAAGGTTTCCTGGCACCCACTGTGAAGAGAGGAGCCCAGCTGGTGTGTGATGGGAGTTTGGAGGTCGGTGCTGTAGAAAACATTGTTGGGGTAGGAGGAACCACCTGAAGAAATCGGATACTGCAGTTGGCCCCCAAAGGACTGGGAAAAATTTCCAGAGCAGCTGTTGCAGGACATGTTGAGAGGAGCTAGGACTTTGAGGATGGGATGAGGAGAATGTTCGGAGTTTGAATAACCCTTCTTAGATACAAAGCACTTATATACCCCTGTTCTTGGGTGCGTCATCCCCACGGCGCATGAACACAGTTTACCTGCGGCTTTAATTGAATTGAGAACACCATCATAGTCACGCATATTTACTTTTTGTGTGGTTTCACAACTGGGTAAAGCAGTGATGTCTCTGGCCCTGGAATTCAGGTAATAGTGTTCAATCTTCAAAGCTATTATTCATCTTCCCTCAACAAAAGGTCACCCTGCACATCACTCAGAAAACTGCTTTAGAGGTAGACTGTCTGGGCTGAGGGAAGCTAGCTTAATTAAAAATAATTGATACCCGTTGCACAATCTGTCCAAAAATTGCTGCCATCTGGCTAGCAAAGTTGTTCGCTGATCCACACATAGTCATTTCTTTTAAACGAAAACACACACTGATTGCTGCCTCAAAATGGCAAGCTTCTGTGATGAATACCGCCATCAAAATACTGATATGCAAGATGTATATGGACTTTAAAGTAACTGGACTTCGGTAAAATAACTACTGAAATATGGAGAGATTCTTATTTCTCACGCATCTGCCTAAGAAAGGAATCAAGATATTAAATATCCCTCTTAACGTGTGTGTGTGTGTGTGTGTGTGTGTGTGTGTGTGTGTGTGTGTGTGTATGGGTGGCTGGGATGCAGATTGGGTAGAGACGGTTTGCTGTGCTGTAAGCTAAAGGCTTTATGCTTTGTGCTAGTTTGAATGGTAAAGATTATTTATCTAAGATGATAAAATGTGTTAAATGGAGTGAAGTTTGAGGTAATAATGTCAAAGATATTTCTATCTCTAATCAAGATCACTATTTCCCATTAAAAAGACTCTCCATAATCTGGGAGAATCCTTATTGTAAAAGAAAAGAAAAATCTTATAAAGCAATTGCCTTGAAGTGTCAGGCCAAAGGAGCCATCGCTGGGAGGTGCTTCCTCTGGCCGAAAGCAGCATATATCACTTTGACTTAAATTGTTTTTAGGTGCTTCTGACAAGTATTGCAAAATGTCCAAAGTGAGGGTCATATTTCCTTGATTTCCACAGCCTGTCTTCCACCTCAGCTAAGAGTCTAATGAAGACTGATGCCCGGTGCTGGGGGAGGAGAAACTGCAGAGGGCTGGCTTGGGGTGGTTGCAATGCTGTTTATTTCATTTTACAGAACAACATTTCCCTCTACTTCTGAACATTAGCTTTTCTATGAGAGAACATCATTTTTTTTCTTTCCTTTGTTAAGTTAATATGTTCAGACTCAGAAAGTCTATAGTTTGAGAGAGGTGTTAGCAAATGTCTCCAGTTTGAGTCTTTCTTTTTAAAAAAAAATCAGATTGGAATTCTAGTTACAGAAATCTGATTCAGTGTTCCCAGAACCCTAAGAGAACGGCTCATTTTTTTTTTATTTGTCCTTAAAATTCAGACCAAGTAATCATAACTTTTCATAAAATTAGTCTCAGCTCATTTTCAGTGTGCAATTTGTGCTGAGATTGATGACATACAACGTCTTTCCATTTCCACAAGGTTATTCCAGCAATTTCCTGTATCAGTGAACCATCTCTACAGCAAGCTGGGCTGCACTTTGTGGAGGAGTACAGAAACATCTTAACACTCCATTTTCTAGGAAGAATATATGAGCTAATTGATAGATACACAACATTACCAACTCCAAAGTAATGTCTTCACATTCCCATCCCATTTGATACCATTCCCTACCCATGGGTCTGTACCCAAGGGTCATTTGCAACCATGACTTCTTCTAAGTCTTAATCCTTTGGTGGTATCTACATGAGACAGTTATTCTTCATATTCTTTGATTATGTTTAACCCTTGTGCAATAAAAATTAAATAAAAAGTAAGGAAAAGCAATATGGCAATAAGATAATGCTCAGAACTTGCTACTTTGTTGCCAGGGACACCAGTACCACCAGGGGGAAAACAATGTATTCTGTGAAGACAAATATATTTTATTTTGATAGCGAAGCTTGTTAAATTTATTAATAGTTTAATACTAATAATTTCCATCATAAAGCAATGAAGGTGTGGGGACATTAGATTCTAATTAAAATATAAAAGGGCTAGCAACCTATCCCAGAGTGGTAGAGCACACATGGGGCCCTGAATGTTTTATACAGAAGGAAGGAATGGAAAAGAGGAGAAAACAAAAGAAAAAAGAGAAAGGCCACAAAGGGATTCTGTGATGTAAATATTTCACAATCTAACGTTCTAAGCACTCCTGCAGACATCGACCTCTCAGTCTTACATAGTCATGTGCACAAACACAGATTCACAAATTGAACTTGAATTTTTGAATGAACTTGAATGAACAATATTGGACTTGAATTTTTTCTCCCAAGGATTAATATTGCACTGTTCCATTCATAATATTTACAACATTTGGAGAGAGACATAAAAAATTGGGAATTTATGTTTCTGTTTTCAATCAAGCTTCTAAACTTGGAGCATCATAATCATAATTTTATTTCCAGAATACAAACGTTTGTAGAGTGTTGAACCAGGCAGGATTATTGCTGCATCACCCATTTGATCACATTTTGAAGCCTGGAATAAATAAAGCATCTATCTTAAAGATTCAATTATGGTGGCTTTCATTCGACCTACTGGAGATATTGAGATATTGCATTTTTACTTCATGAATAATTGCTTTGAAAACTAATGAAATTCCTTCATTTAGAAGTGCACATTCATAAAACGTCCTTTGAAGGTTAAAGTATTTCATTTTTACTGGAGCCTAATTAGGCACTCTCATTAAAATGGACACAGGCTACTACACCCATCTTTCTGGTATATAAGGACCCAGGTTAGACGGTGGTATTCATACTCGCAGATTCATCGCTGCAACTCAACTGAAACCAGAACTCCTGACAACATGTCTTACACCTGCAACTCTGGAAACTTCTCCTCTCAGTCTTTTGGAGGTTTCTTGAGGCAGCCAGTCTCTACCTACAACTCTTTCTACCCCACCGGCAATGTAGGCAATGTAGTCTATTCTCCAAAGAACTTCCAGCTGGGATCCTCTTTCTACAATGGACAGCAGGAGACCTTCAGTGAGCCACTTGAGGGCCACTTGCCCTGTGCAGGGACTGCATCCTTCCAAACATCCTGCTTCCGGCCCAGGCAATACTTCTCCAGCCCGTGCCAGGGAGGCTTTACTGGATCTTTTGGATATGGCAATTCAGGCTTTGGATCTTTTGGATTTGGAAACTCTGGCATTCGCTCTCATGGCTTTGGATGCAACTTCCAGCGCCCAGGCTACTTTTCTTCTAAGAGTATCCAGTCATCTTATTACCAGCCAGGCTACAGCTCTGGTTTTTGCGGGTCAAATTTCTGAACACCCCACATGTCTCCTGAAGGTTTCTCTACCTTAAGGAACTCAAATGGCTTCTCCAACATTTAGGATTGATCAATGAGCATTTGTCTCTCCAGGACTCCGCATGATATACCTGGAAGCAAATCATTTTTTGAGGACAAAGTAACCGTGACCTTTAACCTACCTTTGACCTTTCAACTCTACTACAAGAAAGAACTGGCATTTTAACTATTAGGTAAATGCTTGGATCACTTCTGGTACCATCCATCTTTCTAAATTTCTTCTCTCATTTCCTGAGGATTTGTTCACTCAAGTTTATTTTTAAATAAACTTATGTCTGTAGCATGAATTTTGGCATTCTAGTATTTTTTTTATTGATGACACGTTTATTCAATGCATCTGATGTTTTAACTGTTTTCAGATTTTATTTTCTCTGTTTCTCCTAATATTTTGTTTGACAGAAAAGCAGACGCTCGGGAAGAAAACTCATATATATGTCCTATCTCATGTCATCTTTCATATCTTGAAAGATTTATATTCCTTCACAGGCCCATTTGTTCATGTAATTACTTCAGACATTTTGTTTTCAGTGGGGCAGTCAATGGAAAAGAATTATTGGGTTCTTGTTATGTACCAAATACTGTGATGAACAAAGGTATAAATTCTCGGCTTTCAATAGACTCATACAAGTACAATTCTAGTTTAACATGTCATGACAAGTCAGTAATGGGAATTAAAGAAAACATAAAATTCAGAAGAAACACTAAGAAGGTCTTACAAAGAGACAGAGAATGTCATCATTCAAACAGAAAGCGTTAGTCAGTCTGTCAGTCAGTCAGTTAGCTAACAACTTCATTTAAATCAAAAGAATCCTACTGATGTGTCACACCACTTTGAGTCTACTGGGGAGCAGCTGTCACAGAGAGTTAGACAAGAAAGGGATTTGTCATCGCAAAGTACGAGTGAGGGACATGTCAAGGTACCTGGGGAGGTATGTCTAAGCTCAGCAAAGGATAGAGAGAAGGAAGGAAGTTTAGATCAAACAAAGCCTTTCTGTGAGGAAGAAGAAGCACTAGAGCTTGAACCCAATCTCTTGCACAGGCTAAGCCATTGCCACATCACTAAGATACTGCTGAGTTTTATTATTAAAAAAAAAATGTTATTTTGAATAAGGTCTTGAATAATTACCCAGACTATCTTCCAATTTGAAATTCTCCTTCCTTAACTTCCTGAGTAGCTAAGATTACAAACATATATCACCATACCTAGATTTTAGAGGAAAAAACCTGTCTAATATTTTTTGGTAGGTTAACCATCTAAGGAAACCCTATATCTAACACAAAACAAGTTTGTCTTACTGCCAGTGACAAGTTAATTCACTAGGACTCGTTGGATGAAGCTGTATTTACATAATGGAGTATGAGAGAGGACTGAGAATAATTGAATACTTAGCTTTTGCTTTAATTAGAATTAAGCATTAGAGGAAGCTACTTCATTTTTTTCTCATACTTCTAAACTTTATTTTTGTTGCGAAGGTTCTGAGTTCTATGAAACCTCCAGTAATACAACAGAAAGATCTATTCTCAAACTAAAATACTAAGAAATATTTTTATTTCTTCTTAATAGCTAAGCCCTTTTCATTGGGCTTGGTGCTGTTATGTATTCAAACACTAAATTCTGTACCCCTAGATCTGGTTACTCAGTTAATTCTGATATACACCAGCTTTTGTTGTGCAAAGCTTGATCCCCAAATTAATTGGTCAATAAAAAACTGAAGCTGGTGATGGGGCAGTAGAGGAAGATAGGTGGGACTTCCTGGGAGGCAGAAAGGAAGTCTGGGAAGAACAAAGAGGAAGGACCTTCCCTGAGGTGACATGAGGGGAGACAAGAGAGGAGACAGAGTGATTACAGGCCTCTCTGGAAGGAACAGCTAGCCACATGGCTGTATGGGGTCAGATTAATTTAGATGAGCTAGTTGAGAGCCTGCCTAGCTAAGTCCTAAGCTTTGAGATATTCAAAGATAACTGTGTGGTTATTTGGGGAACTAGTTGGTTGTAAGGACTAACTGTCACCATATTAATTTCCAGCATTAATTAACAGATACAGAATATTGATGCTAAATTTTATACCTAACCAATATTAGTTAATGAACTATTTTTACAGCCACATCTGAAATTTTGCCTTTAACCCCTCTCTGGCCTGTGGTGAGGTCCTACTGATATCTACCTGGAGCAGCTTGATTGGGTCTCCTTTTAAATCTGTTTCTGGGAGCTTGTTGTCCATAAATGTAAGCTGCCTCACTTGTGAAATATTTTAACCAAAGAGAAGTATGAGTGGAACCAAACAACAAATCAGTATTTCTGGTTTCCACACAGTTTAGGGTTTCAGTTCCAGCACCACATATTTGTTCATTTCAGAGAGCTTGTGGTGGAAATAGTCAAGGTTAGACCCATGAAAAAGTTCACCAGTGCTTCAGAAACTTCCCGTTGACTAATGTATGGGAGATCACAGTGAAGAAGGCGCACTTAAGTAACTCTTTACTGAACTGACAGTTTATATGTGGAGAGGTTTCTTTTGATGTGGAGTTATGTATTTCTGTATGCTCTCTTTGCTATGTCCAGTAATCCACAATATCTCTCTTCTTGGAAAGATGACACTTTAAGTCAACTTACTCATGATCTCACTTCTAACACCTCTCTTCAAAGATCCCCAAAACTGAGTTATAAGTTAGTTCATTATTAAATCAATAATGTTGAATACTTTATTAGCAGATTGTCTGGAGGTATCACAGGCTATTTATTGGGGAAAGCCTTTAAAATTTAACATTTTTAGGTATCACACACTCTGGGATAAATAGTTGTATAAACTCCTCAGGTAAAGCAAGTTTAATGCTCCCTGAGAAGGATCTCATTTGGAGCCTTTTGTACATAGTTAGGTTTGAAATACCAGTTCTTTCTTTGTGTTGAGATTAGGGTTCACACAGGAAAGATAAGATGGCATGTTTATTTCTCTAGTTTCTGCCATATGATGATACAGAGAAAAGGGCTCAGCTACAAACACAAAGAAAGCCCTATTCAAAAACTCAACTAGCTAATACATTTTCTTGCATTTCTTCATCTCTAAAACTGTAAGCAACAATTACTTGTTTAACCTATGTAATCTATAGTGTCTTATTGTAGCAGTCTAACCTGAGATGTCTCATTTATCTGAATATTGTCTATTTCATCACAAATAATTTTTGTATAGGGATATTCTGTCTCTGTCTCCCTCTCTCTGTCTGTCTCTCTGTCTCTGTCTCTCTCTGTCTCTGTCTCTCTCTCTGTTTGTCTCTGTCTCTGTCTCTCACTCTTCTCCCTCCCACCCACTCTCTCTTCCTCTCTCTCGTCCTAGCTCTGTACTACCCCTTCCCTCTCTCCTTCTTTTCTTCCCTTCATGCCTACCCCTTTTTCTTTCATCTCTCTATCATTCTACTTTGTGTCAAAGAAATTTTCAAACCAGCTCACATAGGTATAGGGTATCACAAGCTGGAAACTCATGAAAAGTTTCTGTTATAGCCTTGACACACTTCTTTTATATTCTCTGCAAAAATTTTTTTCCTTCTTTTACTTCTTAGTCCTTTAACTGAAGTCTTCATCCTGATGATTGCATTTAGTTTGGGTCAATCAACAATAAATTGGAGTGCATCTACAAAATGCCTTTATACTGACTTTAAGTTTATGTTTCATCAAATAGCCACACCGCACATCTAAGTCAAAGTGGCGTGGAAAATTAACCATCAGTGTCCAGTTCCTAGGAAACTTGGTTGCTGATAGACTATTTCATTAGTATAAAGTCTACAGGATGTCAAAGGACCTGAAACAGGAGCAAATGAAACTCTTAACTCATAATGTTCCTATTAATTTCTAAAACTTATTTTTACAGATTATTATTTTTAATCTTAGATTCTAATGTGAAACTTACATGAGATTTTCAGAATCCTCTAACTGTTATTCAGAGGAATTCATTTCTCAGTAAGATAGATGTCTGTGCATATTCAAACAGTTGACATTTTGTGTCAGTGATCCCTCTGCACTCTTGTACTCTCCAAGGAAGAGTTGGTGAGAACACAGCTGTGCATAACACCCAGCTGCATATATGAAGCATGCTAGGACTGACAGTGGCACCTCAAGGTTCTCGACCTCTCTGTCCATTTTACACTGTTTCTGGCCAACATGTTTTTCATGTTTATTTGTTCTTTTGTGACCTTTCTTGTCATACCCTCACTTTTTTTCATTTTCTACCTTTCATAAATGGGTTTCTAGTGCTCACCAAAAATTTTATGTTTTGCACTCTCTGTGTTTCGTCCTTGTTTGTATTTGTGTTGGATTCTGCCTATTAGAATTCAAGTGCTCTGTGTCTGAAGTGTTGATGTGAAATAACCTCTTCATTTAGAGGTCAGTAGCAATGTCCAGTTGTGAGAAGAAAATTATCCTGAATTTTGCTACATATTCTCTCTATGCCAGGGATTCTCAACCTGTGGGTCACAACACCTCTGGAGTTGCATGGCCTTTCACAGGGGTGCCTAAAATGATCATAACACACAGATCTTTACATTATAATTCATAACACTAGAAAAATTAAAGTTATGAAGCAGCAACCAAATAATTTTAAGGTTGGGAGTCACCACAACATGAAGAACGATTTTAAAGGGCCACAGAATTTAGAAGGGTGAGAAACTTCTCTAGAAAATGTTTTCTATATTTGAAGTAAGACTGCTTTAAATCTATGTCCTAGGAATAAACTGTTTGGGTTTCTGCTTAGCTGTGCACACTGAACTCAAATTCCACTGAGGATGTGGATAGAATATTATGAATTTGATATAATATCCCTCTACTTATGTATTCTTGTTGTATGTTCAAGAATCAAAACTATGTGAGACCAGGTACCAGTTCACAGACAGTTTACTATCTCCCGGATCTTACAAGGACTTCCTGTATCTTGTATTCCCCATTCTCTGTACTGTGCACAAACAAGAATAGAGGTATTCGAGAATGATTGGCAGTGACAGAATTGATCATGAACTATATTTTTATTTCTATGCGCCATGGCTGTTACCATGGGCTTGTAAGATTTTTAGTGTCTCATTAAAAAATTATTAAATTTAAAATATTCAAATTCATTAAAATATCTAAATTTCATTAAACTTCACCAAAGCTCATTTCTATAAGCAATGTCAGTTCTTGCCAAATTGCAGTTTAAAATAGAAAATAAGATAGTGGAGTTGACACGCAGATAACATTCATATCACAGATTAACTGTAATTTTAATTACAATGATTGCACTAGTTTCACATGTCCACTTGTCTGGATGGGTAATGCCCATATATGTGGTTAAATATGTGGTTCCTCTGTGTGAGATCACTGTGTGAGTCTGTAGACTGATGCAAAGATGATAAAGGGATGCGTTTACAATCTTTTGGGGTGTAAAAAGACAGAAAGGTGAAGGAAAGAGAAATTTGTTTCTTTTTTGTTCCAGCCAACTTCCTGATCAATTGCTTATGTCTTCTTCAGGACTTGCACTGGGGGTAATACTTTGGTATCCCCTAGTTGTTAGGCCCTTTAGACTCTACTTAGACTACAACTATGCCACATGCTCTTCTGCATTTCCAGAAAAAAAATCAATGAACTTCTCAGATTTTTGTAGCCATGTGAGCTCCTTCCTGATATCAAATATCTAGATCTATTGATAGTAAATAGATAGATGATAGATAGACAGGCAGACAGTTAGATAATTGATAGATTAAACATGTTTTATACAAATGGAGAACTTTAACTAATACTATATATTGATGATATATTATGGGAAAAGCAATTAGACTGGAAGAGCTTCCCCCTCCCCAAAAAAGGTAAAATTAAATTCAGAATCTGAAGAACAATTGTGGATAGAGAAAAATCACACAGAGAACAAGATGACTGTTCGTTGTGAAAAGTAACATTTGATGGAGGTCTGTGATGTCACCTCACAGCATACACGAGGAAACGAGATTGATCTGAAACTACAAATTTAGTTTCTGTGGGTATAGTATGAGTAATTTAATATAACACTGTGTGATAGGAAGATTATTAGAAACTTCCAAGCAGCAATTTCAGACCCAAATGTGACATTTACTGAGGTGAGAATAGAGTGGATAATTTAAATAAAATTCTTAATTGATTTTTTCAGTTAGGATTTTATTAAGATAAAGCTTTCAGTACTGCCTATCATAGTAATCATGGTTAGAATTTTGTTAGAAGTGTTTGTGTGTGTGTGTGTGTGTGTGTGTGTGTGTGTGTGTCTATGACAACTTACTTCCAACTTTTATTAGTTTTCCTCAAAGAAGCCCTCAAGGATGTTTGAATCTTTAATACAAATGATCACCTACAGAATATCATGTAATTGGAAATGTTTCATTAGTTGATATATATCATATAATATCAAACATATTGATTTAATCCAATGAAGTACAAATGGAAGAACAGAGATGTCAAAAAATAGTACAAAGAGGTGAACAAGGACCTGGAGAGATGGCTCAAGGTAAGAGTGCTTGCTGAGTGAGCATGCAGACCTAGGTATGGATCCAGACATCCACACAAACAGCCCTGTGCATGTCTGTATCCATAGCCCTGTTGAGTGGGGGAAAGGCATAGACGATAATGGGGATTTGCCAGCAGCCATCCTAGCTCAAGGTTCTGGGAGAGACCCTGTCTTAAAGGAGTGAGGCAGAGCCCCCATGACTTCTGCCATCTGAGACTGCACAAGACAGCACTCACCAGAACACACAAGCACACAATCTACACAATATATACTCATATAGATGTGAAGACACACAAAAAATATGTCAACAAAATTAATGGGGTTGACATTGTTGAGGCCATAGGTATATGTGTGAGACATAATACATTCTCATTAAACCAATTTGGGCATGACATTTTCCTATCTGCTAAGTAAGAAATGACTGTTCCAATATTGAACGATATACTTGGATTTCACAGAACTATAGAAAAACACACAAAGGTGGACAATTTAAAGATTAAATATATATTTAATTTTTTATTATAGTATATGGTCTTAGAATATTCTGCACATTGAAATAGTAAAAGAAATTTCTTTTTTTTTTACTTATTAATCATTTTATTTGTTTACATTTCAAATGTTGTCCCCCTTCCTGGTCTCCCCTCCATGAATCTCCCACCCCATCTCCCTCTTATTTGCGTCTAAGAGGGTGCTCTCCCATCCACCCACCAAATCTCACCTCACCACCCTAGCATCCCTCTTTTCCGGGGCATCAAACCTCCACAGGACCAAGTGTCTCCCACTTGATACCAGATGAAGCAATCCTCTCTTACATATGTATCGAGACCCATGGACTGGCTCCTGTGTACTCTTTGGTTCGTGGTTGAAAATACAGTAGCAAACTGCTATAAAGCTCTCATTACTTGACTTAAATTTTGTTCAGGTCCATTGGAAGCATTTTCTAAACCAGAATTTTAAATACATTGTATAAGAGTAAATTTTAACTTACTCAGTTTTTTTACCATTTCACAAATCATAAAGATACTATATTAAAGTGAGTAAATTTTAGGATTATATTTGTGAATTTTTTATTACAAATACAAATGTTTTATTTAATAAATATCATTAATGTGAATGCTTTTAAATTTGAGTTATATTCACCTTCAGAGTATGTGTCCTGGACCAGAAACTCTAGGCAAGAAGGGGGATATATGCTTACTGAGAGTCTAGGAGTTTTCTAGCCTCTGTAAAAATGGTATAAAATGCTGACTCAATGATATTTTCCAGGGTCTCTACACACCCTTCTTTGGAAACTTGCTTAATCTTTCCCCCATTCTAGTGACTTACTGCCTACATTCAGTTTATTTGAAGTTCAATAAAATGATCTATTTGGCACGATAGTGAAGTCCTCACCTTTGCTTAAGCATTTTTATGAACAGTTAAGTCTCTAGCTCTTGAAAAAAGTCACTTCCAAGTGTCATAAGCTCAAAATGGCCACTTCACATAGGAATTTTCTTACTTCCCAGTCTTTGCATGCTTAAGAGTTTATACAGATCCACTGGCTCTACTAGGTGGGGCCCGCAATAGATGGTCCTCTAAACAGCGATTTTAAATCTGTGTGATTCTGACTCATACTGAAAAATATATTTCACTTCAGAATCTCTCCCTGTCTTTTTCTCCTCCTCTAACTCATCCTTCCTCTCTCCTCAAGCTCTCAGAAACTAGTATTTCTATATCTTTTATATATTTTCAGAGATTAGTATACAATACCTCCTGCCATCCCCTCCTATTTTAAAAGTATAAGTTTCACATTTTGAAAATATTTTTGAACGGGATTTAATAAGTTAACTAATTCCATGTCTTTTTTTTTTATCTGACAGTTTTCATTCCTTTATAAAAGAATCTAGTATTTCCTCCCCGTGAATGTATCACAGTTCTTAATGAAACTTGAGTCAGTCATGTGGTCCCTTGACAGGCATATGAGAAAGATTAGATTTCTGGATTCTTCATCAGACAAAATTACAAATTTTGGACTGAAAGAAAATTAACAGTAAAATCAGAATTTCTACTTGACAAAAGCTAGTGAAAATCAGGAAAAGATATCAATGCAAGTTTGACTTGGTAGTCTATAAAATAGCCCACATATCAGCTTACATAGTAAACTAGGGCTATTACTCAAATAGGTATTCACATTCAAGTTATTTTAACAATAATCTCAGCATAACTTTTTTCCCTAGAATGCTTTGTGCCTTACGTGATAGTTAATTTTGATTTTCTTGTGAAAGGTGTTGTACTATGAATACACAATTTCTCCCAAAATATTGGATGATATCTTTTGTAATGGAGAATTGAGAGTTGGTACACTTAGTTGTCAATTTCCTATTCATGTACCAGGCCACTTATTGGAATTTCCTCCAATTTATCAGTTGAACTGGGATGATTATGAGTCAGAAGTTAGTGCAGCCAGTACCTCTGCGAGATATGATGGAACAATCCTGACCAGAACTCAGGTGGGCACACAGGGGTTCTCGGTCCACGGGAGCAGACTCACTACTGTTGGTGCTTAAGGTCTGATACATTGTCTCTGTCAGGGATGGGGGAGGACACATGAATCACACTCTAGTCAGCTACCTTGAGGAAAGGATGTTGACAGTCATCGAGGGATTGGTAGCTACTACAAAAGGCATTGACAAAAGAATAATGAAAGTCTCTTGGAAGGAAGGTGAAGGAGAGAGATGAACGTGTACACAAGGTTTGAAGGGAGTTTCCAGAAATGCTGCTTTCAGAACAAACATCAGCATATTTGGTTTTGATGAATTTTCCTGTCTGAGGGAAGTCACGATACATTGTCCCCTACTTTCACCCCATATGCCCTCTCAGTGAGTGTGGTAACTACAAATGTTGAAATTAATTACTACAATTATTTACATTACAAACAGAAGCATGGCATGTATATTTATATTTATTGGAATTTTATGGGAGGTGGTAGTGAGGAAACCCAGCACACATATCAGGAAAAAATAACTTTCATATTTAAATATGTAATTTGTGCTTTGAAGAGAATTGTATAATACTTGTTAGCCTAAAAATATTGGTAGAATATGTGCTATAAAGAGGAGGGCATACCTAAAAGTCAAGCCTTCAAAAACATCCTTATAATATGATTATGTCACCGTAATTTAAGGTAACTGTCACTCAACTTTCTTAAGGCCCTTAAAAATATTGCATGTATTCTAAAGGACTGAGTGAAGGCACAATAATTAAAAGTCCTCAGCTCTTGCCACTGAGCTCTTATGAGTCTAATTAGCGAAATGGTGATATGTACATAGAACCATAGAGTATGTGAGGGAAAAAGAATTCGCACGTCAATCAGTGAGTCAGTCCACATGTTTTGAACAACCACTATGTCAGAAACACAGAGCATGGGGTCATGAAAGGGGCACTTCCCTGTGGTTTCTCCAGTCTCCACAGCAGATCAATAGAAGGCAAAGGCGCTCACCAGTGCTGATTTTAGTACAGAGTGCCTGACTCGGGTAACAGGTTTGACCTTAGTAAAGCTATGTGGTATCTCTGGTCCCTTCTTATCTCTGGCACTTCAACCTGACCAGTCACCCTATACTCTACCAAATTTTAATTGGAAAACCAAGCAAACTCTTGAGAAAATCGATAACATCATGATTCAAAATGAAGTCTGGGCAGATTTTCTCTGTGACTCGATAAACAAACAAACAGTTCGACTCTACACAGCACAGAAAATACAGAAACAGTGGGAATGAAAGAAATTGCCCTCAGAGTAGGCTCAGTTCACTGCTGTAAGTCGGTGTCTGCCTGCAAATGGCTCAAATCTGTCCTCCAGAACATTTTCTGAATTCTTAAATGAATGAATAAATGGATGAACGTGAGGTTGCACCGCGCGGGAAACTTCTAGATGCACAGTGATCTAGAGCAGACTTATTGTGTCAGCCACCAAGCTAGGTGCACGTAGTACCTAACTCTATCCTTCCAGTAACCTAGGTAGGAAAATAATAACATGATGCTTGACTAGTTGAGATAATTAGCCCAGAAAAGAGAACAAACTTAGCTTTTGAATTGTCTTTGATCACAGATCATTGATTCTCTTAATTATTATGTTCATATACAGACACGTAGCATGCATACACACATGTGTATACATTCATACTTAAGTGTATTTGCACACTTGCATACACACACATACATAACACACACATATGCATGCACACACACATATACACATATGTATACAGAGAAAGAGAGAGAGAGAGAGAGAGAGAGAGAGAGAGAGAGAGAGAGAGAGAGACTGTTTAAATTCCATTATTTTTTAGAAGTTGGATTCAGATAGAAGACTGTGGCAGCTTAGGAGATGTTTCATTTTGCTTCTTCGATAGAGCTAAAAATATCACTTGCTTCTTACAGGCAGTTCTGCAGGCTTTTAGAAATCATTTCTTTTATTTTTAGGTTTTTCTTTAGAACAAAGATCCTATTTTTATGTGACATTATCATCCTCATAGTATATAGCATAGTGCCCATGGCTAATAAACCCCTAAAGACTAATCAGTGCATCCTAATCAAATTCACAATCGTATATTATAGAAAACAAAACCCTTCTTGGTTGAATCATTCAAAATACTTAACAATGTAAAACTGAAAATTGAAAATACAATGGTTTCTTAAAAATCTGCAATCACCCCTGTTGTTGGTTTCATAAAAGCAATTAAGGTCATGACTGCCGCATATCTGGATTATCAGTAGAAATGCACTTGACTGGAAAAAATGAAGACTATTATCAATAAATGACACAACCTATCTTGTGAATAAGGCTGTTTAAATACAGTCATATCACATTTCTAT
Source organism: Grammomys surdaster (assembly GCF_004785775.1). Lineage (NCBI taxonomy): Eukaryota > Metazoa > Chordata > Mammalia > Rodentia > Muridae > Grammomys > Grammomys surdaster. The sequence goes on from NW_021620926.1 coordinate 3,151,812, forward strand.
CCTTTTTCCAGATACACTAAAACTATTTCTAAAATTTAGTCTCCAGGGGGAAAAAGAACCTCTAATTTTAACCTAGTAAGTTGAGAAACCAACTTCTATGCCACCAAACTCTCCTTTTATTCTTTAAGAAAAAAAAATCTGCAGCATCCCTGACCTTACCAGATCTCTTCATAATCGGATGTAGCCTAGATGAACCCAGAATATCTTACCCCTTCTTTAAAAAGCAATGTGTAAGGGGAAGCCATAAAGGTGAAAAAAAAATCCCTCACAGTAACAGTCATTAGTTTATAACAAATAAAAATGGTTCAGCATCGGACTCATGTATGCTGTAGGAATGATGGAAAGTAATCTCACAGAACCAGAGAATCCTTGTGTAAATATGTGGCTCCATCCTAACAGTCAACCATTTCCCTCCTGCTTTTTCCCCTGTTCTTCTTGTAGACACAGACTAGTAAGCTCTCCTCACTGTCCGCTCACGCACCCTGACCACCGTCTCCTTCAATGAGCTGAAAGTCTTGGCTCAAGTTCACCTCTGCCATCCTAAAATTCAAGCCCAACTATTTTGTCTCATTCTTAACAGTTACTTGTTCACTTTAAACCAGACCATTTCCCTACCTTTCACCCTCCTGTGTACTTTCTGTGAAACAGTTGATGTAATTCCCTTTCTTATTAGATAGATTCTGTCTTTCTGTTTCTTTCTGCTTAATCCTCAAGCGCAGGCACACTTGACAAATGAAGAGGAAGCCTTCTTCCTTCTATATAATCTTTGTGTTCTCTTTCACGCTGATGGCATCAACACTCCTGTGTTTCACTATCAATCTTCCAGGCAGTTTAAGAGTATGCACATGAAATCTCTACTTCTCTCCTAAAACTCTAATAATATCCCATGATAACGTAGACTTACCTTAATTCTGTAGTTATTTTTTGCCCTCTTTTATGTTCAATCTCTCTCTCTGTCTCTGATTCTCTGTCTGTCTCTCTGTATCTCTCTCTGATTATATCTCTGTCTTTTTGTTTCTGTCTCTTTTTGTCTGTCTCTCCCAATCTCCCTCTCTCTCCCTGCTACCATTTCCCTCTCATGTTGTATTAACTTCCCCGATATAATTTGTTTTTATAAGGTTTAGAATCTGTAGCAAATTATAAACAGAGTGAAATAACAAAACAAAATTGCATTCCTTGAGAGAGTTCTAACAGAGCCTCCCTCCTGGCTGAATGCTCTCTGTACCCTGAAATGGTAGCAATGAATAACAATGGTAGTGACTGAGGACAACCTGGAGCCTGTTAAGACAGCACAGGTGAGGTTTTTAGGCTATGAAGGGACCTTCACTCACTCACTCATGATTGGCTCCTGGAATGTTTATGAGCACCTGACTGTAATGATGGCTCCTGCCTTATCTTATCTGGCAAACAATGACATTCAAGGTCTTCTTTTACTTTTGCTTGAATAGGTTTTCATGGATTTAAAATAGAACATCTACAAAATAAGTTGCTCCTTTTATTTTTTCCCTAAACTGATAATGTTCAGTGAAACACCTTAGCTAACTATTTCACTAAGGATGTTTCTCTTTCTGTAAATTTACCCTTAGATCATGTTACACATGGACACAATGCACACTGACAACTCTCATTCCCAACCTCTCCAATCTCTATATCACCCCTGTCCACACTGTCTCCTCCCCACAAATCTCTCTCATACCTTCAAGCCTCTTAGTTTTGTTTTGTGATCAACCGAGTTTAACCAGGTCTGTCTATGTGACTGTGAGTCTGGAACTACACCCTGGAGCCTGATGAGCTCAACAGTATCTATACAACTAAAGATAATGGACCCTTCTCTCAAGATCTAGTAGAACCCATTAGCTCAGTGGTAAAAGTTAGGGCCCCTTGAGTTTTCTCTCTTTTATAATAAATTGTTAGCAGGGCCAGTTGTGTTTGTGTGTTGACCCAATGCTGTTACCCACAGATATGAGTTTATGATTACAAAAGCTAAATGGACTCTAGAAAACAGAATTCTGAAGCCCTTCACTCCGTCCTTGTACACACTCTTCTTCCTGTCTTGCCCTGTCTTCCACAGTGTTCCCTGAGTCTTAGAGGAAATGTCACTGGCATCTTACAAATGGTTTCATTGGTTATGAACCACTTCGCTCAGGTTGTTGCAGTCCACCACTGTTGTCCAATCTGCAGAGTGACGTTTTTGAGAATTCATCATTAAACTCACAGTTTTCCATCTTAAGACTTAAAATAGTACCTATATATTTCTTAAGTCCTATTCTCTATGGAAAGTGAAAATAATTCCTGAATGAGCTGTATATGAATGAAAATTCTTATACCCTACTTTAAACAATTTGCAAAGGCTAACTTACTGATTAGAATTTCAATAATTTGCTTATTTGTTTATTTACTTTCCAGTCATTGTCTCCCCTTCCCCATGTCCCCTCTCCCACAGTTCCTCATCCCATTCTTCCTCCCTTTGCCTCCAAGAGGGTGCTCCCCTACACCAGACCTCCCCCCTTCCCTGAGGCCTCAAGTCTCTCAGGGATTAAGCAAATCTCCCACTGAGGCCAGACCACACAGACCTCTGCTATATTTGTGCCAGGGACCTCAGACAGGTCTGTGTATGCTCCTAGTTGATGGCTACAGGAGCTCCCTGGGATCTGATTGAGTTGAGACTGTTGACCTTCCTATGGGGTAGCTCTCTCATTAAGCTTCTTCAATCCTTTCCCTAATTGAACCATAGGTGTCCCCGATTTCAGTTCAATGGTTGGGTGTAAGTATATGCATCTGTCTCAGTCAGCCACTGGTTGGAAGAGGTTGGATATGGCAGGTCCAGAGCCTAGTAACACATTATCTATCACTATTTTCAGCTCCTTTGATGGCCCATGTATATGTATGGACTTACAACCTTACGACTGTTTATGTAAGTCTATTTTAATATATTAATAGATCTCTTACTTTTCACCAACTATGAAGCTAAGGATGCCTTCTTATAGAATCTGAGGTCTTTAGCAGAGCTTTCTAACAGAGATTTGGATGAACCCACTTGTATTTTGGAAAATGACTTGATTTATTACTGTCTTTGTTCTGTTGCTTATAAAGTTTATTCAACTGATATCAGCCTGGAATTTGATACTTGGGCCAAAATGAATTCTATTTTTTCCTTCATGGTCATACATAGTTAGTTATAGAATATACTTCTTCATACTCATTGGGGTGAAAGCTATGTCTTACATCAATATATGTTGTTAACAGTATAGATCGTCCTGCCTTGCTGCATAGGTGATGGAACCCAGCCAGGCTTCCCCTCCTTGAGGCGAGAGCAGCTGGCACCACTACAGTGAATAAATATGTGATAGATAGACGAGAAAGATAGAAACACAGTGCTGCAGTACATGAACTGTGGAGAGAAGCGGAACTGGAGACACCACAGTGGTCAGGACCAGGCTGGTGTGGAGAGCCTTCTCTGCTACTTGAGGTCATGGTGATATGCAGATCCCGTGCTGCCACTGAGGGCAATGTCCTATCTGAGGTCCTAATGCAGCCATGATCTGTGTGGATGTCCGTGGCCTGTGTTGCCGTTGAAGACCCGGATGATGTCCATAGTGTTGGCTGTTGCTTGAAGCCATGTTGATGTTGATGTCTGTGGGTTTTACTGTCAGCAGAGACCATACTGATCTGGGTGTCCTGTTCTACCACCTGAGTCCATGGTGATATCCATGGTCCAGGTCTCCTCTGAGGACCTTTTCCTTGTCTGTGGTCCTACTGCAGTTGAGGAGCATGTTCGTGCTCTGTGCTATCCCTGGAAACCAGGTGAAAACCCAGGATTTGTGTTTCAACTCACTGTAAAGAGCAAGAAAGCAACTTTTGCAGTGATATCAATGACTGCAGATCCATAGTTGAGAGGGAAGGACATGGAAGGGTTCTGTGACAACCCCTACCTAATCCCAAGCAGCCTAAACAGGAAGCCATCAAAGAGAACTCTTAAAAACTATCATAGGGATGCTGAAGTTACTTTCTCACAATTAATGACTTCTTGCTGGTGGTGAGGTGGTGTGGGAAAGAATAACTCAGTTCTATTTAAGGGGTGGGCCACTGAGAGCTTGACCATGCTTCAGTGAGTATGCAAGTAGCACAGGTTGTTGTTTTTTAACTTATCATCATCATCATCATCATCATCATCATCATCATCATCCATGCTGGGGGAAGTCACAAGGACAGGCAATAAAAGGACTAAAAGATGAGTGTTATTGGGGTGCATGATGAAAGGTAAACAAAAATTCAATAGAAATGCTATGTATTTTTTATTATTCTTTAATCCCTTTCTACAGTCCAGATTTATCCCCCTCCTGATCCACCCTCTAACTGTTCCATATTCCACACATCTTCCCCCTGTCTTCAAGAGGATGTCTCCTCATCCCCACCCCCACTCCACCAGACCTCCCCACTCCCTGGGGCCTCAAGTCTCTTGAGGGCTAGGTGCATCTTCTCTGACTGAGTCCAGACCCGGCAGTCCTCTGCTGTATATATGTTGGGGGCCTCATATCGGCTGGTGTATGCTGCCCAGTTGGTGGCCCAATGTCTGAGAGATCTTGGAGGTCCAGGTTAGTTGAGACTGCTGGTCTTCCTATAGGGTCGCCCTATAGGACGTCAGATGAGAAAAACTATGACTGGCAGAGTAAATGTAAAAGAATAGTTTATACAGAATGGGCTCACAGTTCTTAGCATCTCTGCGGGGAAGAGTACAAGTTAAAGCTACTTGGAAACACTGTTTCCAGCCTGAGTCTGGACATTGTTTACTTACTGGCATAAACTCTCTAGCCCTTGTTACTGATTGCTTGTGTGACCTAGGTCGGAACACTCTGTGTAGCTACATAAAAACAGAACAAAAGACAAATGACACCTTCAAGGGTATAAAGCTGACAGAGTTAATAGTGAAATTGTTTGGGTTTACAGTACACTGAAAATTCCTTAATTTTGTATACTTATTTATATACCTTTGTGTTTATTTCTGCTAGGGGTCCTTTTTTGTTATAAATTGATTCTTTGACAGTTTCAGATGTGCTATTATACCTTCTGATCCTGCTCTCCAACCCCATTCAGCTGCCTTATTCCTCTTCCATACAGATGTCTTCCTCCATCTTTGTGGCATTTTGTTTTGTCTTGAATCCCACAGAGGTTACCCAGGGTCACCTAGGGCACCATGGGGAGAATACTACTCATGCTTAGCAAAATTGGCACCACATCAAACCTACGTCAAAATATCTGTTTATCCACACAGAAAAGGGGTACTCAAAGTGTAAACCAGAGAAGTCTCTTTGTATTGTAATGAGGTGGATTTAGAGGTCCATGGCTGCACAGATACTTGTTAAAGAAGATATTTATACTAACTACTCTAGGAACATTGTGGAAGAGGAGGAGAAAAGACTGAAAGAATCAGAAAAGCAGAAGAGCTGCAAAATACCTTCTAATAATGACACGGCCATGACAGGCACAAACTCACAGCAATTAAACTTACTGTCTCTGAGCCTGACCATCAGACTCGCTTGGATGGTGAGGGGTCTTAGTGGCCTGACCACTTACTGCTGAACTGATTTGGGGGGATAGAGAGAGATAGTATCCAACTGAGTTCTCACTGGTGAGTCCTCTTTAAGTGCACATATATTACCAGTTTGTAGCCAGCCTACCGGAAGCTTGAACCAAAACAAAACTCAAAACAAAACAAAAAGCAAACACCCCAGCAGTGGCAAAATTCATCTCATAAAAACTATGATGACAATCTGTGAGTGGAATCTAGTAGAAAGAAACTGAGGATGGCTTCTAAAATATTCTAGAACCAAATCCAGTCAAGTTTCACTGACCCTTCACTTTACTGGTGTCACCTATGAGAGACATTTTGGAAAGGAGCCAGCTTAGTGTTGTGTTCCACAGAGGAGAGGGGACTTAAACGGCAGTTACACAGAGAAAACTCCCAAAGTTTAGTTAATAGACACTTATCCTTTTTGTCAGTATGTTGAGATGTGGTCCTGAATTGCTCTTAACTGAATGACACTGAAGTGGTTCTATGTTACAGCAGTGTGTCATTTAGATAAAGACAGTTTCATCTAAGAATCATGGGCACTCATGCATGTCTACTTACCAAAATTGGAAGGTGAACATCAATAAATATGGACCTCTGCTTCTGACAGATTATGTTTTAAAAATTTGTTGTTATTTACCATGTATTTCATTAAACTATTACATAGCTTTCTACAAATTCTATCTTTATGAACAGTAGCAGATATAAAAATACTACAACAAGGTAAACATTTCACTAGTTAGATTTAGCGAATGTATAGATGTACACACACACACACACACACCCTTGGGCATAGGATATTTTGAAAGGTATATATGGGAGGTAGAGGGGGAAAGTGAAGATGGGATTATATTTTATTGGATATATGCATGAAATTCTCAACAAAGAAAAAATTAAGATTGAAAGAACAACCAAGAAAATAAACACCGTAGAAAAATGTAGAGAAGGCATGATATTCCATTAGCTATACATGCTTAGTGTGTAACAGCCATTCAATAAAGTATGAATTATTGCTAAAAATCAGCATCGTGTGGAGATACATTTTTTTTAAAACATCTTTTGACTTCAAAGAGCCTGAACTTTCGTTGAACCTTGAAGACAAGTTACTAACAGGCTTTGAGATCATTTAGGACTATGTAATTAACCTGCTGTCCCTACTCTGTGCTTAGCCTGTTTAAGTTTAACCTGCCTTTAAGAGAATAATATTACCAAAATTACTACAACTAGGATTTTCCATGTAATCAATTTTATAATCCAAGCTAAGCTTAATCTCATGTTAAGTATCCTTCTTTGCCCCAGACTCAGATCCAAAATGGAGGCCCCCTCTCTCCCTCTCCCTTACTTGTCCCTCTCCCCTCGTGTGTGTGTGTGTGTGTGTGTGTGTGTGTGTGTGTGTGTGTGTGTGTGTGTTTGTATTTTCTGGTAACTATTTACTAAACAGATCCAACAAGTTGAAAGCAACCTTAAACAAAATGAATATCCTATAAATGTTGAAAATAACTTGTGGATGTAGGTTTATTATATATATATATATATATATATATATATATATATATATATATATATATGTGTGTGTGTGTGTGTGTGTGTGTGTGTGTGTGTGTCAGTTGGGGTCACAAAATAAATCCTTTCCTTTTAAAACTCTGTTAAAGATTTCTGTGGAAAATTCATTATGCTTTTCCATAGCATGTTTTCTGTGTTGTTCAATAAATGTAGAGCAAAGTCCATTGCTAGGGAGAGTCAGAGACACAAAAGAGACACTGCACAACACACAGACAAGTCAGATAGTCACAGGGCTCATAGATAGACTATAGACAGGCAATTACCACAGACTTCAAATAGGTGGAAGACACAGAAGTACAAGTTGGAAATTCAAGGCTGGGTTCAGGGTTTGTCAAACCATGTCAAGAGGTAGTGTCTGTCTTCATTCCACAGTGTAACAATGACACAATATTGGGACTTTAATGTTTATACTAACTAGTTTATCATTTGTGGTGGAAACAAAACCATCTATAACCTTCTGTCAGTTCCTTTATCCTGGAAGGAGAGGAAAGCAGTTTCTGCAATCTTTCTCCCATGAAATCACACTGCTAAGCAACTCTGAATTGATACTTCTTTCAAAAAGCTTCTAACATGAGAACAGTGCTGCATTTTTTTTGTACTTGTAATTGACTAGAGCCTCTTGAGAAATAAACCACAACAGAGTCACTGAGCATTGCTTTGTAGTTTGTGTTGAACTTAATAGGAGATGAGTATTCTACCTGACCCCCGTATACAGAGGTGATTGCCAGCAATGACAGTTCCAGAGTGCAAACAGGGGATAACTTATTACACACCTGAGAGGCTCCATCAGCTGCTCTTCTTTATGTTGTCGGACCGTGAGAAATACTTGTCCTGCAATGGTTGCGCTCTTTAAAGCACATTATAGAACATGCTTTCCATTATTGAGACCACGACCTCTGTTTCCTTCAAGTCCAAGCGACAAAAACCAGCTTCCTTCCTCTGGAACATCCTTGCCACACACTGAAACTGACAAATTTTTTCAAGAATGAATAAGAATATATTTCCTTTAATTCAATCTATGTGTGTCATATTGTCTAAAATTACTAGAACTTTATTTCTTTCTCTGCCTTTTTGTTAATGCAGAAATGCTACAATATGTCATCTAGACACTAGCATGTATGTTACAGTAGTTCCAAAATAGTTACGTTTTAGTAACTGAAAAGAAAACATTGTTACTAACTGAATGATTTTGCTAGAGCTGAAGTACAATATTTTAGAATTCTTCTCCCACGGCTCTTTAGTTGTTTCTGATTCGTCTGATTTTAATGGGAGTTGTTCCTAGAGATAAAACTAGAGTACACTTACAGGAAGATGTTAATCCCAGATACTAGGTCTCCTCAGCCTAATTTGCAGCAGAATTGTCAAGCTTCTTAGGCAGAGAGTTAAGGCTTAGAGGTGATGAATACAAAGTTGGGAGAATTTTATTTCAGTCTTAAAATAGCTCTCAATAGCTCTATAAATTAAAGCTGAAGTGGGAATTCTCAAACGATTTTGTTTTGAGCTCCAGAATAATATAAAAGGAGATGAGGGCCGTCTGAAAAATCAGCCACAAAACAAATGGTGATGGGGGCGTGGCATTGACCTTATGTGTGGGAACAATTGTAATCTGCCCCCTCGTGGTCAGAAGTTGTAACTGCGACTCATGGCCAGGCAACAGTAACTTTACCAATCTGTTCCTAGAATTTATACTGACACTGGAATTGATTAGAAATTATCCATCTTTTATCATAGTCGTGACAGTTTGTAAATTCAAGTATCTATTTCTTTAGCAGTTTGCGTGTTATCTCTCCTTCCTTTACATTCTGCCTTCACCTGATGGCCAAATACTTTTAGCACCAAGATGACCAGGATGTGTGAAGTAATACTGGACATTAGTAGAGATACTCTGTGAAGGTAAGACTATTTCTTCCTTATTTCAAGAAATATTCAGGAATAACCTTTCTTTTGGAGACTTTTAAAAATCGTTCCCTTACCTAACATACAATCTACCTTTAATGAAATACTTTATTCTCTCTGAGGCACTATTATAAAATCCACCTTCTTTAAAAGGTGTCAGATGGAATTTGGGGTATGATAATATTCCATGAAAGAGAAGATAGCATAAAAGGATGGGAGAGGATCGGAATAATGGTTCAGCAGAGTGGACACTCTCTGCCCAGACTGATGATTTGATTTCAGTCCTGGAGATCCATATGGTAGAAAGAAATGGTCCCACAAGTCATCTCCACAAAAAAGATATGGTCCAACACAATACCCCTTCCCTATACACCCACAAATACCAAACACACATGCACATGTAAATATAAAAATAGGTAAAGGGTGAATTATAGAAAATGAGAGCTATTGCTTACCCAGTTGCTATTCTTTACCAAAATTCGTTATTACTATTGTTCTCTGCTGTAGTCATGAACACAACAAATTTTTTTTGTAATGAGTGAACTTTATGCTAGTTTATTTATTACTTAGAATTGTGAGTCTTGTTTAATAGCCATGACACAAATCTTTTAATGCTAGATATACTGGCTGATAGGAGAGCCACACTTTTCACATACTGTGCTGCCCACTTCCTACAGTTATTCTGGCTTCTACAATGCTATAATAGTTCATCCACTTACACCAGTCTTCATAACTCCGTTTGCTCCTCATCTCAGCACACTGTGTAAACCCAGTCTCTCAGATAACACTTGCTTCCTTGATTCAATAGGAAGAACACACAGAGACTTGAAATCAACATTGAAATCTCAGCTTTAAAAATAACTCACTTTGGGATCTTGTAGAAATTGTTTAAACTCTCTGATTCAGTGTCATCATCCTTGCACAGAAGATAATTCAGCTTTGAGATTTCTGTAAGTTCTTTGTTGCCTTAAACTAGGAAGAGAAGCGATGGCTGTAAGCACTTGGGTATGTGCGACATTTGCTTTCCGAAGAGTCTCAGTTGTAGGACTTAATTTCCTTGCTAATATTTATTCATCTTTCTCATAGTCCATAAAATGGTACCTTCTTCCATAGTACTATTCTGTTGAAGGTCCAAAATTTTATAAAGCCATTTGAGAAGATTTTGGTACCTCTCACTCAAAATAGAAGCAGAAAAGCAAATAAATTATTATGCCAAATAAGAGATGGCACAATTATACAGTATACCCATGTCTAGGAATGATTAGGTATTTCTGAGTCCTGGCCTTGGTATTTTGAAGTTGGTAAGAGTTCCTAGAATGAGCAGGGTTTAATTTGGTTTACCTGATGCTCAGCTCTTAACTTGAGAAGAAAGATAAATGGAGCAATTAACCCTCAGTGAACAATCAGTTGTACATAGCAAACTATCAACCCACTGAACTGGGACACTGTGCCCCAAAAGAGAACAATTTAGCAAAATATTTCTTCTATTTTCTCTACATTCTTCTTCTGATTCAGTTGTCTTCTTTTGGAAACACAGTGACCCACAAAGGAGGGCATGTTGTCTGGAAGTTCTTTTCAAGTTTTCAGTGGCAGAGGCCACACTTAAGCTGTGCTGCTTTTGTTTTAGACCTGGTTCTCTAAAGTTGTATGACCCACGACATGGTCCTCTAGTATGCAGCTTATTACTTTCAGAACTAGCACAGACAAAGACTGATACCCTTTCTCTAAGAGCCAATGCAAGGGCAGTCTTTACATTTAGAAAAAGTTTAAATCCATGCATAAGTGCCCCAATTGTTTGCTCATACACAGACATCATCTGCCTGGCATTTAGGATGGAGGGTGTTTGTAACACTCAAGAGTTTCTGTGTAATTTGCTGAAGGATACTTTGTACACCTGGTATCTTCTACCATCCTTTGCTAATTAAAAGTTACAACATAAGAAATGCTTACAGGGGGACACAGGCTAGACAGGAGTTTTTGTTTGAATAGGGACAGTGTTTAACAAAACACTTAAAAGTAATGTAAATTTTAACAAAATCTAATGGTAGTGGCCTAATTTACATATAATGAGAATAAAATGACATTGTAAAGAAAAAACTAAGATTAGTGAGCTTAAGGGTTATTATTCATGACAAATATTTATATATTAGGCAATGCTAAAATTTTTAATGTAAAATTGCATGTTAAATGATGAGTTTCATTATATTCAAATGAATTGATCCTAGGTGCTTAAGTCTGAATAGACAAAATTATAACTCAAAAATCCATGAAAACATGTTTTTATTTGTTTATTTATTTTAATAGTAAAGATGAGCTTACTAAAGAAAATAAGCCTTGAAGTGAAGTTCCAAGAGTTTTCAAGCTCCAAATGTAAACCCCTACTGATACTTTACAAAGTATTAAATAATGGTTATTCTTTTAAGTTTCCAGGTTTTAGCTGAGCCTGGAGGCACCATCATTTTTCTAAAGTTGTAGCACTTTTCTCTATTGATCTATGATTCATTTATTAGATAGCTATATAAATACTACTGACAGGCAATTCAGATCATATGACAGTCTATAAGATAAATTGATCATAAACAGCAACAATAGGTTAAGGCATAAAAGGTATAGAGGAACTAAGAGTTCTCAGACACTTGCCTGATCGAATCGGAGTTATATTCTTTAAATATAAACGTACATATTTAGAAGGAATTCTCATGGTGGTGGTAAAAGCTGGGTCACAGCCTGAAAGGCATCTTGGACAGAGAGTTTGTTCAGGTCATATATTTTACAGAGACAGGGAGTGAACATGATCTACCACAGAAACCAAGAGGGACATGCGGTGTATGAGGGACCCATGTGGCTGCACTGTGATGTTCTTTGGAGTAAATCATCAGGAAAGGCACATCCACAGACACAGGTAATACTAATGACATCTGGTGATGTCATTGGAGCTTGAAAACTCTTGGAACTTCACTTCAAGGCTTATTTTCTTTAGTCTCTGATGTTTCTAAAAATCAAATGTTTTGTCAAGGGTTACAAAGATTATTTAACAGTTTTTTTGGAAGAAATATATCTTCTCAATTACTATTATAAGGATTCTATGGGAACAGGATATCTTAGAAAAAGCAATACAAAAGTGACTGTTAATTTAGAAGACCCAATCAGTACCTCAAATCATTGTTCACAGAAATTATTTTTTAAAACCACAATAACTAGAGTCAAAGCAAAAATAAACAGAGAAAAATAGTGCTGTCATGAAAGTTAAAACCAGGTCAAGACCTAGCAAAGTTTAGGAGATTATTTTAGGAGCAGGACCCCATGGAGGATGAGGGATTCTTTAAGCCAGAAAATCTAGTACACAAGAGGCCAAAGAGGCTGAGAGGTGACACAAGGTCAACCATCATGATGAGACCCTTTACTGACTTGATTAACTGGTTTCTTTCACAGACACAAGGTTAGTTCTGAAATAGCTTCAAATGCTGTTATTGGTTATTAATTATACCTCTGGCTTTGGGAAATTAATGTTATTATTGCTGTTTTATAGCTATCGACACCTGGAACAATACTGATAACAAAAACAAAAACAAACAAGAGTAAGTAACTACTCTTACCAAAGAACAAAAACAACATAATATCAAAAATCACTGTAGGAAGAAGGGTGGGAAAATGGCATCTTTTAGACTCAATACAAGCATTTGCAATCATTAGGCGCAACTATGGTTGCCTATTCTGGGCCCAAAAAACACTGCCTCTGTCAACAATCAGTAGTGGAATGGAAAGACATTCGAAGGACTTTATCCTTTGCCACTGAACTATTGGCCACTGACTTGGGTTGTGTACCCATCACTCACTGATCCACTGTGGGTGGCAATGCAAAGGTTGCCTCCAAACCCCTGGTCACACAGGCATCTCTGGTTAAACATATTAGATCATAAAACATAAACAATATCAATGACTGTGTGAGAGAGATCTGGGGAGGAGGTATGGACTAAGGAGAGGGGGAGATAAGAGCAAATGGTAAACAAGAATGGTCAGTATGCCTTCTGGACATGAATAAAAGTATCTAAGATAAATTCGAATTTCAAAATAGACAAGTGATGGCTGTCCTCTGAGAGGCCCAACAAGCAGCTGAAAGAGTCAGATACAGATATTTATACCCAACCCATGAACAGAAGCCAGGGACCTCTGTGGTTGAATTAGAGAAAGGCTAAAAGAAGCTGAGGAGGAGGGCAATCCCATAGAAAGGCGAGCAGTCTTAACTAACCTTGACCCCTGAGATCTCTCAGACACTGAGCCACCAACCAGGCAGCATACACCAGCTGATATGAGGCTCCCAACACATATACAGCAGAGGACTGCCTGGTCTGGCTTCAGTGAGAGAAGACACACCTAACCCTCAAGAGACTTGAGGCCCCAGGGAGTGGTGAAGTCTGGTGGAGTGGAGGGTGGGGTGGGGAATGTCCTCTTGAAGACAGGGAAGGAAGAATGAGATGAGGAACTGTCTGTCAGAAGGCTGGTCGGGAGAGGGATAATGATTGGACTGTAAAAAAAAAAGAAGATTAAATAATAATAATAGTCAAGGTAAACAGTTTGAGAAAATAAATGTCATGCATTAAAAAATCAGGCTACACCTTAGAAATAGTGATCACAGGAGTGATCACAGGACTCTGATTACTGCCTTGCTTGTTCTTTGACTATTTGCATCTATTGTATTGCTAGTTCCTCAACCTAGAACTGACCTTAATACTTGCATTAAATTAAAATGGTATAAAAGCAAAAAAAAAAAAAAAATCAGACTACAAATGTTCTAAACAGTGACAGGTCAGGGAGAAAATTAATTTAATAAATACAGCCTAAAATATTTTGTTAGAATATTGAAATGTTTCCCAAAACAAGATTGAGAACAAACATGACTCTTCTGGCTTTTTAAAGTATCATCCCAATAAGCAAAATGAGAATGTGACTTACCCTACAAAGGCCAGAGTACTCGCGCAAAGCTTTGGAGGGAGCCTGTTGTCTATAGAGGCATGGATTCTGCTGGATAGTAAAAGCTGTGTTACCTGTTACCCTCTCTGCACAATGAATTTACAAACCCTCAGAAGTGGGACTGGGAAACCCCGGAGCCTTTACATCTCAAAAGCACCGAAGCCCACCAAACCCTTTAATATTCTCTGGTCCCATAAGGGAAGCCTCTTGTATATTAACATGTTTTAATTTAGTGCACCTTTAATCACCTTTGTGCCCATTAGAGGTAATTTTTCCATCCTCAAAGCCTTGGCTTTTATCTGATCCTGGTTGAAATTCTCATAAATGTACTCCAGGACATGAGGTAATACTCCAGTTGCATTTCAAAAGATTATTTTGGTTCACTAATTACACATGACACCTTCTGACGTTGCCCACAAGAAGATATTTTATGTCAACGCTGTGGTCTGTACATCATTACTCAAAACCAACATCCATTAAATGGTTAACCACTTGAACGGAGTGGCTGGGATAGGCATACCCCATCAACACAGCAAAAGTAATGGTAAGAATAGTCGATGTTCATTAGAAGTTATTGTATACCAGGCCTTTAGATGTAGTCATGTAATGAAAGCAACCACTCTGTGAGGGCGGGCCCAGTGTTAGCTTCATTTTCTCAGTGCCGCAGACTGCTTAAGCAAAAAGCTTCTTCAACATAATATGAGTATTGTGTGTGTGTGTGTGTGTGTGTGTGTGTGTGTGTGTGTGTGTGTGTATAGAAGTTTCACCTGAACCTAGGTAAGCTGATTCCAGATCCTGTGTTTTCTCCATGCACTGAACAGTTGATTTAAAAACTCCCCTAGAATGCTGAGCTGCGGTGGTGCACACCTTTGATCCCAGCACTTGGGAGGCAGAGGCAGGTGGATTTCTGAGTTAGAGGCCAGCCTGGTTTACAGAGTGAGTTCCAGGACAGCACAGCCAGGGCTACACAGAGAAACATTGTCTTTTAAAAACAACAACAACAACAATAAAGACTCCCCTAGAAGGAGAAATGGGCCGACCAAGGACATCCTGGGGTATTTTTCCTTTCACACATTTAGGTCACCTAAAAGCTGGAGCCACAAGGGTTTTGCCTGTGGCTTATTGTTTTTGGACTTACTATTCACACAGAACTTCCTGGTTCCTTTGGGTTTCTGTCTCATGCTGTTGACACATTTGTATTTAATGGTTCAGTATGACATGACATCTCCTAGGGGAGAGTGTTCTTATTGCATTGCTGTGAGTAAATTGGCTCCTTCAACACTAACTCTGGGTTCAAACACCCCCTTCACTGTCTTCCTCTCTTGTCTCATTTCCTTCCTACTCTTTTGATGTCTGATGTTTTATGGTATAGATTAATAATTTACAGATCAATAACAATCTAAGAAATGTAATCCTCATTCCTTAAGAAATAATTTGATTTAGTTTCTAACCATAGACATAGGCGTGGTAGAACAAATAACTTTCAATAGCTCATGTATCACGTAGCTAATATGGCCATGTATATCTATTTATATTATTTGTATGCTATACTGAATTCAGTATATAAGAAAAAGTAGGCTCAGTCTTACTTAGCTCTAAATAATTGACATAAAATTACTGAATTTTTCAATACCTCCGTACCTCTGTCTTGTTTGTATTTAGGAGGAAGAAATATACTTTTCCACTGCACAACTCTAGGACAACAAAATAATTCCTTATACTGTTCTCAGGAGTAATGCTTTCAGCATGTGAATTAGAATGTGATGATAAAGTGTCCCACCTGATCATGAGTATTAAACAGTGATCCACAGATGATAAGATGACTGGGTAGGCGGTCTCCAGAAGCAAAGGAGATGGGCCCAAGGTCTTCATATTTCTATGAACACATCCCATTCCACTGGTAGCTAGAAGCAATAATGGCAGTAATGACAACATAATATTCTAGTCATAGTCTTGCTGTTCCATTAACTTGCACATCATCACAGGTGTCTTGACAACTCTATCTGCTATGAAGTTTTTCAGCCTAAGTTCCTAGAGTGTCCTTATCCTCAACACATTTCTTCTGTTTCTGTGGTTCGCACCTCTTATTCAGAAGCTGTAGCTGATATATCTTATTTCTCCTTACATTCTCTTCTAAATAAATGCAAACTAAGGAGGAAATCCAGTGGCTTGGCAGTCTCTCTATGGACCACTGCCTCAATGTTTGAGTAGTCCTATCTTTAAGATCATAGACGTGACTCACTGCGTGAAGAGAGTTGCTGCAGAAGTCGATGATGTGAGTTAGATCCTGAAACCCACATGGTGGAAAGAGAGCTGTCTCAGATGTTATCCTCTGACTTCCAAGTGTACGCTGCAATATGTAGGTGTGTACGAACATACTCAATTAATTAACTGACCTACTGATTGATTATTAATTAATTAATTAAAAATTTTAAAAGATCAATAAGTAAGGCTGTGAACAAAACAATAATGCAAGAGACCCGGTGTAGAGTGTGTGAGAGTGAACCACTTCATATGCTTTGTATGAAGTTTGGAATAAGGGTCTAATGGTTTATTATACTTGTATTACACTTTTACTATGTGCCCATCAAGAAATTTTCTATTTAATATGACCTGTTTAAATCTTTTTTTTTTTTTGGTAAAAGATTTCAGTGAACAATTCATCATGAATATGCAGTTTAATGGAAATTCTTCCTAAGATGGGAACATCAAGTTTAACAGCCATCCAGGATCATAGCCATGAAAGAAATAAGAAAGTGGGACACTTAGCTGTGTGAATCTGAAAGGAATTTTAATTTGGAATCATTGAAACTGAGTAAATTTAGTCTTCAATGAAGAAGCTCATAATTGGAAGAGAAAAATAGATTCAAAAATATTACCTATGTATTAAGGATGATTGTGGACAAATGAAAAATGTGTATGAATACAGCAACGGCTATACTGGGTATTTGTGACCCACAATATCAGGGGAGGTTTTAGGTTCCTTTAATACCAGATACATTATAATTATTCTATTTCAACGTGCAGAAAATAAACAAAAATAGAGTTGAAAATAAATTACCTAGAACATTAGGGTATTAATCTTACGGAAGCAGTCAAGATCATATTAGAATCTAAATAGAATCTTAGACTCTGGACTTTTGGTCAATAGGAACAGCATCTTATGATGGAAGGTAAGGAAGAATTAGTAAGTCTCAGTTGAAAAGAATGTGATGAAGTGATGAGAATCTGAAACAGCCAACAAGAATTGGTAATGATGGAAGTCACCTCTTTAAAAACATTAAACACAAGATAACAGATAATTTAGTAGTCAGTGATGAGGCAAGGCAGACAAATGGTTAATTATTTTTATGACTTGACTTTTCAGTTTGGGGTCACTGGGAGCATGGCAGTCTGGGAAGTTAGAGTCCTAGAGAGGAAGAAAGGCTACATGAATAGAAAGAATTGTCTGTTGTTGAAAGCATGCTGAGACCTGCCTGTCAAACAGATACACATTCAGATTCATTTCTCAGACATAAATATAAGAAGACAAGTCAGACCACGAAAACTGTAAGAGCTGTATCCCTTTCTTAATAGTAAGGACCCTGTGAACTTGTTACTATCATTACCCCACATCTTGCTGCTGATAGAATGGAAGCACAATAAAGTTGAGGAACTTAAGCAGTGTAACACTGGGATGTGGCAGAGCTTGCAACTAACTTGCAAATGTTCTCTCAGACAGTTTCTGTCTGTATCTGGTAACACTGTGTGTCAATGCAGGGGTAAACACAACTCTGGCATGGACAGTTAAGGGGCTGTTAGAACATTTATCCTGTGGTCTACAACTGAGAGGTGTGTGATGACAGAGAAATTTGAG
>NW_021620926.1:3170066-3194322 GCF_004785775.1 Grammomys surdaster
GGAAGGAGGGAGAGAGGAAGAGAAGGGAAGAGACAGACAGGCAGAAACACAGAGACAAGACAGGCAGAGAGAAGGGCAGAAGGAAGAAGAGGAGAAAGAGAAGGAAAAAGAAGAAGAGGAGGAGAAGTAGGAGGAAGAGGAGGGAGAGGAGGAGGAGGAGGAAGAGGAGGAAGAGGAGGAGGAGGAGGAGGAAGGGAGATTATGAAGGCTATGCTTTTATGGTATAAAATTTGGAAAATATTTTTTCTTGTTTAAAGTTAGACTGCTGTATATTTGAGGTCTAAACCTGTTTCCTCTGTGTTTTTTTTAGACAGGGATTCCTATGTCTGAAGACTGTGCCTTTTTCTCAGGATTCCTGAGTTAAAGATACAGGTTTACTGTAAAATGATTTGGCTCTGGTGATTTTCAAACTTCACCAGCTTTATTTTTGCAGCATTCAAACATTGCACAAGGTTTTAAAAGCATGCAGCGTAGCTTTTCTGTGGTACAAGTAGATGAGTCCCTGGTCCCTCCACAGGAGGGAATGCCTAAATCAAGTGAGAGAGAGATGGATAGCAGGGTGCCCAAGGGAACAAGAAGAAGATGCTGAATGGAAAATACTCATTCTAAAACAACGTTCTAAAAGAAAACAAATGTAGTCTTTAGAGATGGGTGTTAATATGAAGACCGAGCTCACAGCTCATTTAGGTAAGTGTGTGTATGGCTACGGTTGGTTGTTCATTGAGTATCATATCTGATAAAATTAGCTGTTGGTAATGCTATGGAATTTGATCTAAAGGTTCTTAGTTTTCTTTTAATTTCATCATATTTAAAACTACATTACAATAGCAGGAACACTGGGCACTACAGTAAGACAGAGTCATCTCTTTTTTGCCCTTTTTGTCTTTAATTTTTTACACTCCAGATTTTATTCCCCACTCCCGATTCAACCTCCGACTGTTCAGTATCCCATACCTCCTCCCCACCCCCTGTCTCCACGAGGGTGTCCCCACCCCCTACCCCCACTGTGATGATGTATGCTGGTAGGATTTGCTGAAAGAGACAGAGGCAGGAGGATTACCAGTTAGAGGCCACCCTGGACAGAACCATCTTAAACAAAGGGATTTTCAACAAAGGGACTAACAAAAGTGACAGACTTAGAGGTTACAGTGCCAAACAGCGATAAATGAGAAGGTCCAGACAATCTGAGTGAAAACCTCTGTCTATGATTTATTCCTTAAGAACAACTTCCAATAAAGTAAGAAAAAAGCCTCGCTTTTCATATGCTGATGCTTCAAGAAGTTATCCATGTTCCTGTTTCTTCCTTTAATTTAGTGTTTGATCTTAACTCATATGATCACAGTTTCCTGGCAGGTTGGTTACAATTACAACTATTAAAGCCTGCAAAGTAAGGACCAGTAGGGACTGTGAGAGGACTCGGTTGGCAAAAACATTTGCTATCAAGCCCGATGACTGAGTTCAAGCCTGGAGACCACATGGTAGAAGGGTAAGGAAAAGTTCAAACTGACTCTTGTACTTTGTCCTTTGACCTTCACAAGTACACTATGGCATCCCCCCCCCATAGTCATAATAAAAGTTATGACCTGTAGTTTTTCTTCTCTCCACTTCTCAGCAGAATAAATACATGTATTCAGAATAGCTACATGAAGATTAATGAGATCTAGGAATGCTGAAAATTCTATTTTTGTGGTTCTAACAGAAATGTAAGATTTAAATAAAAGGTAAAACCACGGCATTACTAAGCAGTAAGACACTGTTCGGTCCAACACCCAATAGCACTATGTAAGCTCCAGCCTCTCCTGAAAGAAGAATCCATCCCTTCCTTCTGAAAATAACCTTGTTCTGTTCATCGAGAGAACACTGAAACATGTAACTGATGCACTAGACTAGCAGTCTTCACCCTGTGTGTCTCCACCTCATTGGGGGTATCTTATCAGATATCTTGCATTCCAGATATTTACATTATGATTCATAACAGTAGCAAAATTACAGTTGCTACCCCAATGGAAGAGCTAGGGGAAAGACTGAAGAAGCCGAACGGGATTGCAACCCCATACAAAGAACAATAACAACTAACTGGACCACCCAGAGCTCCCAGGGGACTAAACCACCAACCAAAGAGTATACATGGAAGTATCCAGGACTCCAGATACATATGTAACAGAGGATGGCCTTCTCTGACATGAATGGGAGGGGAAGGAGGCTTGATGCTACAGGGTAGGGGGATGGGAGTGGGAGATTGAGATTGAGTGAAAAAGCACCCTCATAAAGTCAAAGGGGATGGGGAAGAGAAAATGAGATTCGTGTGTGTGTGTGTGTGTGTGTGTGTGTGTGTGTTGGGGGAGGGGTAATCAGGGAGGATACTGTTTGAAATGCAAGTGAATAAAATGATCAATTAAAAAAAAAAAGAAGCCTGGCGGTGGTCGTGCATGCCTTTAATCCCAGAACTTGGGAGGCAGAGGCAGGAGGATTTCTGAGTTTGAGGCCAGCCTGGTCTACCGAGTGAGTTCCAGGACAGCCAGGGCTACACAGAGAA
Organism: Grammomys surdaster; assembly: GCF_004785775.1. Lineage (NCBI taxonomy): Eukaryota > Metazoa > Chordata > Mammalia > Rodentia > Muridae > Grammomys > Grammomys surdaster. Next base: position 3,172,603 of record NW_021620926.1, read on the forward strand.
ACCCTATCTCAAAAAAACAAAACAAAACAAACAAACAAAAAGAAATAGCAACAAAATGATTTTATGATGGGGGGGGTCACCGCCCCATGAGAAACTCCATTAGAAAGGTTGAGAATCACTGCAGTCAATGGAAATAAAGCATTGCTTCACCACAACAGATCTATTTTAATGACCACAGTCTGGAAATTTATTTCAGGTTCCTTGCTTCCTACTTTTTAGTGATGTGATCAAGAGTGTAAGCATAGTATTTGAAATCTGCTTCACAAAGCCATGGTATTAGAAGCACCAATTACTTGGGGTACAAACCAATTTTAATTGCATCTTGACAGTTTTGAACAGTAATAAATTAAAAAGAAATCCTTAAATGAGGCCCACATTTAAACCAAATGTAGATGGCAGACAAGGTCATATTTAGTCAATGCAATGCCTGCCTGCTGAAAATTATGGTGAGCAATCACATGTTAAATGTTCTAAATGATAAAAAAAAAAATCCACCATTTAAAAAATGTGTCAAGAGGGCAATCTCTACCCATAATAGCACCCCTTAGAGAGCAAATGTAAATGTATGTTTACATGCCATTAAATTTTAGAGTGAGCAATAAAGAGTGAAAACTCAAGGATGTAAATCATATAGAATGACAATCATAACCATTAGTACACAGGGAGCATTTCAGAGCCCTGCTTAAAGTGTAAGCTGTGGACTCACGCTGTCCAGGGCATGTAGAATATCTGAGCTTTAGATTTCAAAACTGCATAACAAAATTAATTACAGCATGGGCAAACAAGATTTACTGGAATATCCTTGTATCCATTCCTTCTGGTTTGAAGATACTTAGACACAAATTATCTTTGTTTCCCATTAATTATTATGCAAAATTCAGAAGGCATATAAAGAAGTGACTCAGACCTTCACTTGTGAATTAACTCCTTCCTTCCCCTAAATTTAAAAGGGGAAAATTTCCTTCCCTTCATTTCTCTCTCCTCAACTAAATATTTTTGTATTTATTCAGTAATTGTTTTGCTTACCAACACAAGTTCAATTAAGAAGCAACCATAATTAATGTGAATTTTTTCACTGTCTTTCCCTCCCTTCCTTTTCTCTTCCTAATGTCTTTCCTTCCATCCAGCTTTCTTTCATTTTATTTTTCTTCCCTCTTGCCTAGCTCTATTTCTTTTTCTTTCCATTGTGCGATTTGAAACAAAATCAACATGCAAATAAAAGAAAACAATTAGTCCATGAAAATTTATTCAAACAGTCATTCTCTTCTTTTTAGAATATTGAAGTGCATACAGATCTCTGACATCAATGGTAAGTGGTCAAACTTGAATTAACTGGATCCACACATGTCAGGCTAGGACTAATGCCATAGTACAATGGGAGTTCCTGGTCATTTCATAATGCTGGCTAAGAAACTTGGAGGGAGACACAGTTCAGATTCACTGGTGATGTCCTAGATGCTGAACTAGGAATGGTAAATTGAAGAGCAAGTATCAATTCAATTTGTTCTTCATGACCTGAAGGAATTTCTGAGTAGAAAACCTCTGGAAAGAGTCAAGATCTGTAGTCTTAGTTGAATAATAGGACCAGAATTGTCAAACCTGAAGAAGCTCTTGTTGGCAGAGAATCCTGCATGCTATTAACTAACATTTCACTTTGCCTCATCATCCATAGAGGAGAATGTCTATAGAACATCAACGGTCATTTAATAAATGGAAAACAGATCAGAAATGCTCTCCTCAAAACACAAATACACACACACACACATACACTCATCAATTCTTTGTAGAAAACTATGACATTTGTGTTTTTTATGTCATGGTGGTAGCAAATAGATTTTCTTTATAAGGGACCAGTGAAATCAGGCTGTGTCCAAACTTAAGCGAATGCATTTTGCATTCTCATTCCCTATATTGTACCTTTCAAAAAGACTATTGTGAAAGCTTCTCCATTTTAAAGATAAGAGAACAATTGTGCACCTGGGTGGAACAACTTATGCAGCAGAGTTAAACCACTTATTAATAGGAGCAGACAGCATGACATCTTATTAATTTGTTTGACAAATTGAGAATATGAGAGCATGTGTATTTGTTAATACCATATCAAGAAAAAGTACACATAAGGACTTATTGAACATATCAAACCAAGGAATAATTACCTCACCTGAACATCATAAAATGGTATATTCCTAGGATCATGAAGGCTTTGATTCCAAGGGACCTGTAACCTGACCACCTGGTATGAGCATCAGAGACTGACAGACTGAGAACTTATAACTGTCCCTGGCCTTCAACATGGTTTGATCCTTAATGTGGCTTACTTACCTGCTGTCTACCTGGTTGTTTCTAGAGGGCTTCCATCTGGTCTTTCATAAGTGTTTTGTGTTTGGTTGGTTTTTGTTTTGTTTTATTTGTTGTTTTGTTTTAATTTGGGTTGTTTTTCTTTTCCTTTTTGTTGGGGATTTTGTTTGTTTGTTTGTTTTTAGTATGGACCTGGTCTTGCCCTCTCACCTCTGCAGCTGGACTCAACCTTGCGGTTCACTTCCAAACAAGGTAAGCTCACAGCAGAATGGCGGCTTCTTCAGCTCCTTCCCTGATGCTGATTTGGTACCTCATTCTATCAATACAATTTATATTTCCATTTCCATCTACCTGTTTCTTAAACATCTGGCTTTCTCTTTCACCAGTCACTTTATAACATATAAATTGTGTGTGTGTGTACGTGTGTGAATGTGTGTGTGTGTGTTTCTGTTCACATTCTAACGTGTATGTGTGATGTGTGGTTTTGAGTTAATATTGGTAATTATCATTGGAATAAAAGTGCATGTGTTCCTAGGGCTGGAGGGATCACTCAGTGTTAAAGAGTTCATACTGGTTTTGTAAGGAACCCAGATTCAATTTCTAGCTCCCAAGTTAGGCAGCACACAGCCACCCATAATTCTCTAATTCCCACTGTGGAACAATCATATCTCACCTGCATTGACCCACTAAAAAACAAATAAATACAAACACACACACATACACACACACATACACAATTAAAATGATTATGAATCTTAAAAATAAAGGATCTGTGTTTTCCTCTGGCAGGATTCCATGGGCGGTGGGGCAGTTTTGTCTTGTAAATTTGTGCCATAGAATCTCTGTCTGTCATCTTGTGAATTTCCTGTGATGTAAGAAGTTCTGACAATGCTTTTGTTTCTGGCATAGCATGGTCAGCCCAGGCATGGTAGCTCTCAGTAGATGCCAAAGATAGTAAGACTCACCTATGTTGTGATTGGCTAGAACTGTACTGCCAAACAAGATGCACCCAATAGCAATGATCCACAATGACTGCACAATTGAGAGGCATTTGAGAGTTCCTATCTTGAGTGAGCAAATAGAAACAAGTTATTTCTGTTTATTCTTAGTAGATAGCCTACATGTTTTAAGCTTGTGTAGAGAAACGAGTTAGAAACATTTTCATCAAGTGTAGCGTGCAGCCAGATATCAGAACTTCTTGTCTTAGTTTGGGTTTTATTACTGTGAAGAGACATCATGACAAAGGCAACTTCTATAAAAAAAAAAAAATTTAATTGGGGCTAGCTTACACTTTCAGAGGTTCCATGGTGGGAAGTATGGTAGCATGCAGGAAGACATGATGGTAGAGGAGCCGGGAGTTCTACATCTTGATCCAAAGGAAGCCGGAAGGGGGCTCCTTTTTATACCGGAAGGAGCTTGAGCTTTAGGAGTCCTCAAAGCCCACTTTTACAGTGACACACTTCCTCTAACAAGGCCACACCTATTCCAACATGGCTATACCTCCTAATAGTGTCACTCCCCATGGGCCAAGCATATTGAAATACTTGGAGCTATAGATGCCAAAACTATTCAAACCAACACACTTCCTAATAAAACATTTTATACTAGTCGCAAAATAAGATTCTAAGGTAGTGATAAGAACTTCAAGCATTTAGTAAATAATAGCAATGCACGTTTTCTCTATGATATCACTAGAATGATAATATAGCAATAATAATTTAAAACATAAGCTGAGCAAATTAAAATTTTATTCATATTAAATATGCATTTTGGTAATGGGTTGCAGAGGTTAAAGATACGAAATGTTCACAGAAGCTGTATAAACATTCCTAAATTGTGTGAATTGATGTCACAGAAAAGGAGGTACATATTTCTCTGAAATAAGAACAAAGAACAGGACCACATATATTTCCATGTCTTGTGTTTGCTTCTAATTTCAACAATTCACTCAGTAGAAGCTGGAGAACCCGTATCTTCCACAGTAGGAAGGGCGGCGGCATCCATATCCGTAGCCTCTGAAGCCAGAGCCAGAGCCAGAGCCTCCGAAGCCAGAGCCATATCCAAAGCCTCCAAAGCCAGAGCCATATCCAAAGCCTCCGAAGCCAGAGCGGTATCCGAAGCCTCCATAGCCAGAGCCATATCCAAAGCCTCCAAAGCCAGAGCCATAGCCCAGTCTGTGGATGCTGTTACATCCACAGCCATAGCCGCGGCCTCCGAAGCCACGATAGCCGTAGCCCAGGCCTCCGTAGTAGCTCATAATGTTGGGAGTGGTAGGTGTTTTAGGAGGTTTTGTGCTTGAGGAGAGATTCTGAGTGTGAGTGTCAGCTCCTACAGCAAAGCTTATATACTCTGGGAGGTGGATGTGATGAAACATGTGCCCCACCTTTGTGTCATTCCACGAATAGCAATTACCTGAGACAATACTTTCATCCACTGTCATTTGGCCAACATCTGTAAAGGATGTTTGAGATTTATTTGGCTACTTAGTTTGTCTCAGAACTTAATGCTTTAACCTTATTAGAGGAGTCATCGTATCTTTCAAGTACAAAGATAATAGATCATAGCAGAATTACTTATTATTAGACAATACCATACACACTAAGTATTCTTGAATGTAAATTAACATTCTTCCAAAAGCATTTTGTTGGAAGCACTGCTATAGTTTGAATCCATAAAAATTTTGGGAAATTGCCCAGATGAAGATTGAAATGTATCAGTGTTTCAAAAGAGTCACATATTTTGTATCATACCAGGCAAGGACAAGTCAGGAATCGTCACCTGATTTCTAGAAGTGTAAGATTTTGAGTAAGTATGATTGACAATATTCCTTTTGGGATTTACACTCAGTTGTGCTACATTTATTTTTGTTTAACAGCATACCTCAATCGAGTTACAAGCAAAGAGAGAGTGACAATGACAGTGATTGAAAATCTCCTTCACTTCTTGGCAGAAATCTCTAGCACCTTCATCTTGCCCACACAAGGAGTCCAGCACTGGAACTCCATGGATTACATCTGAACCTACTCTCTTTACCTTGTTTCTTTATCAGTCTGCTGCTGGTGGTCTGACTCGTTCTAGTCTCATTTCAAAGATCACCTGACTTCAGTTTGCCACTATTTCTTCTACCAAAGTGAAGGGATGAGAAGGTACAATGGATGTGGTTATAACCCACCCACTCAGGGCTACATTGTTTCTCCATGCTCAGCCCTTCACCACGTTCTCTGTTTGGGCTCTTCCATCTTTCTCTGTTTGGGTTTAGTTGCTTTCTGGTAATTTTGAGATATTATTTCCTATGATACCAACTGAACCTTTCTAAAACAATTAATTTGTTATTATAACTAATAGTTATTTAGTACTTAAACTAATAATAATTTAGTACTTAATAACAAATAATAACTAATAGTCATTTAGTACTTAAAACTTATTGCATCACATAAAATCCTCTGAACACTCAGTAAGAATTTGACAACTCAAGCAAACCTTAAATTCAGTAAGTGTGAGACACAGTCAGAAAGGAGAGCAGACAATATGATAGATAGTCTTTGGCTTTAGTCTCCCTGTGGCTCATCCCAATGAGGTGGCTACGCCTCAGGCTGACTTTGCAATTGACTAAACTTTACCCACATGTGACCACATCTTAAAAGTTGAGTCTCGTATAACTTATTTTATGACTATAATTACCCTGTTAAGTTTTTCTTGGTATTTATGATAATTTTTGAATTACATGGTTTTTAAGAAACTAATATTCCACCTATACTTATAAAGGTACACACTCTTTGTTCTAACGGGTTTGTTTTTTTTTTTTACCTTACCTAGTGTTAAAGCTGTGGAATCAGTTGGCACTCAACATTTTGTATGAATGGGATATATTAATGTGTTATATTAATGCTTAGATTGTTCAGAGTATAACTTGGGAAGCTTATCAGACACTCTAAGATGTATTTCAAGCCTGACATGAACTCCTGCTGTTTCTGTGCATGTTAACATAGCAATGGACCTACATGAGCCTTCCTCTTGACTGTCTGTGGAACTTTAGCCAAATCTCATTCAGTTTTCACAGGAAAAGGTAGGCCCAGCTTTTTGAAACTATAGTGAATACTGTCAACCCTTCCCTTCACTCTCATGAACCACATACTTTACTTACAAACCACTCCCTTAATTCTCAAAATATTTTAAGTAAGTTTATGATGTTGTGTCAGTACAACTGGAAGAATGGTTTAGATTTATAAACAAATCACAGCTAAGAATTTCAGGTTATTGTTCTGATACTCTCTGAGTGCTTAACTTCCTAATGCACTTTTTAAAAAAAAATATTTTGAGACTTAAGATCATCTTGTACTTGGAACTAATACAGGATAAAATGAAAAACCCTTCAGTAAGTTGATAAATGGTAAATGTGCCTTCATGGAAGAAGATGCACAACTGTGCCATACAAAGTTTATTTCTCCATTTAAAACAAGAAAAAAGCACTTTAAAAGAGAACATAACAAAACCATTATTTTCTTAGGAGCAGAGGATGAGAAATACTTTTTTGAAATATGTGCTGTGAATACCATATTTTTCTGTCCACTCATTGGATTCCCCCCCCAAAATTATGTTTTTCTTACTTGTTTAGAACTATCAACTCATGGCTTACATGAGTCTTTGCTTATTTTATGAACAGAAGGGTAAAAATAGTATCACTACTTATGATAGTATCAAACTTTTAAAAATGCAAAATATGTTCTATCAACATAGAAACTGATTAATAAATCTTAAAGAAAACAAATTGGTATAGTACTGACTAAACTAAGAATTTCGACAGAAGTAATTTACTCTTCTCCTTTATAGCCTGTGATAACTATTTATGAAAGGTATTATCTAAATCAAAAAGAAAATGCCTCCTGGGAAATTCTATGATACTGGATCTGGCTTAAACACCTAGCCTTCAACATCATTGGTGAGTGACATTTCACTGGGTCAGCCCACTGTCTGGTGTATCCCAACTTCTAGCAGTTTTAACTGAAAGTGAAGGACATAGTACATTTTCACTGAGAATTGGGATTTAATATTGCTCATTGGTGAGTTAAATTCCAAGTAGAAAACTTGTCAATTTTTTGGGTCAAATCTCAATGTCAACAAAATGTGTTAATTAAAGAAGAAATGTTAACACAGGTCCTGACCTGGCAAATTTTCTATATTAGACAAAGTATAAAACTTTAATACTTGCATTCAGCATGTGCTGGACAAGTCATGGAAATTAAATCTCTATTTTCTTACCCTTTCAATACTATTTCTCCCTCACCCAGCCTGTCTTGTTCTTGCTATCTATCTGTCTGTCTATCTATCTATCTATCTATCTATCTATCTATCTATCTATCTATCTATGTGTATATGTATGTGTATTAATTTATATGCATATATTCCTGTGTGCATTGTCATATTAGACAGATATCAACATTTTTACATATATACCTAAAAATAATAAAAAATATCACGTTTCAATTTTTTATTGAAACATTTATTGGCAATTGAACACAAATCCACTCTTAGTCCCCAAGCTTAGTATGCATACACATTTTATATATGGAGTCTTTAAAATCGTAGAATTTGACCTATTCAGTTGGTTCAACATCATCAAAGCTTCTTGGCAAGGATTTCTCTGAAGAACTAGTGAAGGTGTCAAATGTTGAGTTACTAGAGCAGGTTTCAGTAGAAGCTGGAGAATCTATATCTTCCACAGCAGGAAGGGCGGCGGTGGCTATATCCATAGCTTCCAAAGCCAGAGCCAGAGCCAGAGCCTCCAAAGCCATAGCCAGAGCCAGAGCCTCCATAGCCAGAGCCATATCCGAAGCCTCCGAAGCCTCCATAGCGAGAGCCATATCCAAAACCTCCAAAGCCAGAACCATAGCCCAGTCTGCGGATGCTGTTATAGCCACAGCCCAGGCCTCCAAAACCGCCATAGCCATAGCCCAGGCCTCCGTAGTAGCCGCTGTAGTAGCTCATGGTGTTCAGAGAGAAGGATTTGAGCTGTTGTTCAAGGTAAGATCCTTAGAGTGAGTATCTACACATGTAAGGCGAAGCTTATATACTCAGTGCCGAACATGTGATAAAACCTGTGAGCAGTCTTTTCTTTCATTCCAAGTCATTAATTTACTAGACATACCTCATTAATCTGTTTGCTAACACAAAGAGAGGCATATAACTCGTTAAAAAATTTCACCTTTCTTCTCTGTCTTGTTATATGCCCGTGCTCTGTTCTCGAGAATGCCGGTGAACTCATTGTGCCCTTTTTATGGGAAAATGTCAATGCCTTCAAAGTTGGATAATTTAAATTCCTGTAGTAGAATTCATTATTGAGCTTTTTGTATCATTCATATTATACAGCCCCTTTTCTCTAAATATTTTCTCATTTATATCATTCAGCTAATTTGTAACATCTACTACCCATCTAAATTCTAGTAAATGAGTTTATTTAAAATATTTAAATGGTTTGTAATCTCCAAGTGTGTTTTTGAGATTGGCAAATGAAGGATCTGTTCTTTTTCAAATTAGGAGGTCATGTTTACATGAATAAGCAGTGTGTGTGGGTGCTTGTGTGTGTGCATGTGCGTGTGCGTGTGTGTGTGTGTGTTTGTATGTATAAACTATTTATACTTTGTTCATCATCATATGAAACATCTTTTTTGGCTTACCAGACTATTAAAATTTAATCTAGAAGTCAAAAGATTACCAGATACTAAATTCATTTTATAATTACCCTAAATAGCTTTTTACACATTCCCTTTATGTCATTATCCATTTTGGACATTTTATTTCTCCTGACTGTACCCTAAGTATTTCCTAAGATGCTTCAGATCCTTGCCGCACACCTTTCCTTCCACCCTTCCTCTTCCTCAGGTTCCATGGAACAATTATGCATCAAGCCACTCTACCTCACAATTCATATTTACTCTCTATTTTTTTTATAGTACCAGCTGGGTATTTAGTAATTTCTCTATTTGTTTTGTAAAATAGACTTTTGTATTTTTTTATCCATATGCTTATTATTATGACAAGTGTTTCCCCTGACATGGTGTTTTCTGCTGTGCATGCCTTGCTCACAATATTCTGTGTCACAATCTTTCAGGATATTACTGATTTGTAAATGTTTAAATATTTGAGAATTATTTCTATACTTTTGAAATTGTATTGCCTGAATACAGTGCTTTAAATTTTGTATGACTTCCAACCTCCAAATATTAATTACAGTGTTTTACATATGGAGGTACAAAGAAGAATGTGAGGAGAGCTGGCCATTTTCCTCAGATTTCCCAATATTAATCTTAAAGATGGGAAATCAATCCAAGCTTATTTCTCATTAGAATGCAACCATATCATAGACTTGGAGCTTTAATCAGTATTTCATGTTATGTGACATTAATTATATGCCAGAGAATATATTCGTTTTATCTCTTTTTGATTGAATAAAGCATTCATGATAATATACTTCTCAACTGGATCAATCAGCTGTTCTTCTGAAGGAAACAACAATTCTGTTGGATAAAGGGGTAAAACTGAATTCTGTCTGGAACAGATTCGAAGAAGTCTTCCAAGCAAAGTTTGATTCAAAATACCTTATATCTTTAGAGGAGATATTTAAACTAATATTTTCTTTTCAGGTAAATTGTTTTCCTGCTTTGTCCAAGTTGATTTTACTGTTTATTCTGAAAAAAAAGAAAAGAAACATATAGGCAAAAAAAAAATCTCTTCTCAATGAGTCATTTTGAACCCCTGCCATTCAGTAAGTCCATTAAAAAGTTAAGGAATCTCATTATTGATGAGACAAGTGTCACAGGTGTGTGCACACGAATAAAGGCTCATTTATGTACTTGTTTTGATGGACATAGTGTCATGTGCTCACACTAAGGCAGACACTACAATGAAAATGAACTCAACTATTGTATACCCTGGAGTCATATTTATAAATTCAAAGAAGCAGGAAGTCATATGTTCAAGTGCCTAGCCCCTTTGTGTACATTTCCACAGATGTACATACATACATGCTTATGGATAGATAGTAAAAGAAGGTCATGAAACATATACATCAGCATATCAAAGCTGAATATAGTAGTGTGTATTTGCAACACCCACTCTCAGGAATCACAGTCAGTCCTAACACAGTGAGAACTTCCTTGTGTACTAAGGCATGTTTTTATCTTAACCTAGGGAGGCATCACAGAAAGGTGAATCTTGGTTGAGCTATGCAAAATGGTAAACATACAAGCAGTCACTTAGTCATTTTGTCATTTTAGTGATGTGATCAGAGAAAAGCCAGTAATAATAAACATACGATAATGAGCTCCAAATAACAGTTCAGAAGTGAACTAAAAGACAGACATTTGGATTGAAAAATCCTACAATGAGGATTAAAAGGAAGAAAATCCTGTCGTAGAACTGAATGAAATAAAACAATCAGCCAACTGAACAAGTGCAGCTAAAAGATGTTGAATTAAGTATGAATTAACCTCATATGAAAAATTACCCTGCTTAATTGGTAACTTAAAGATCAATGGCATATTTAGTTATCAAGTAAGAATGTACAAAGGAGTGGAGTGAGATTGCAGAATTTTAAATTTTTTCTTGGAAAGCTACTTTATTTTCCCAGTATTCTTAATGATATGGTTTAATTGAAAATATTTTATTGATCTTACAATTAAAAGTTGACACTTACTGAATGTATGTAAGTTGAGAGTAATTTGAGAAACATTTCTAAGTATAATAAAGCATGTTTAACATATAAAAATATAGTTATGTTGTCAGCCTCTTGTTGACGTGAATATGAGTATTACCTAGGGAAAAAACCCAGAAAAGTATCACGTATTGATCCTTGTGATGCTTTAATTCAATCCCAAACTATTATTGGACCAATCTATAATTGTTTATATATTGATGGACTCTTTCCTTCACAATGTTGAGATTCATCAGCATGTGTATATAATTAAATTTATGAACAGAAATAATTATATTGATTTATTAGAAGAAGAAATAATCAAATCAAATATAAACAAAATGAAAGAATTCTGGCATTATGATGTCATTGGTGTGATGAACTGACAATTGTGTGGCATAGTCAATTTTTGTGCACAGCTATCACTATCATGAATTTAGTTGTAGAATGAGTGAAACCATCTTTAGAGAGTTCTCTTATTATTGCTCTTACTCTTACATATTATGGTTCTAAATATTGCATATTATTGAATGTGAAAACACTCTAGTAGAGAGCAGAGATTCCACATCCTAGCCATAATGGGTGGAGACATGCATCAGAAACCTTAGTAGCCAGACTAATGATCAGAGTTCTCACAATCACTGCCGCATCCCAGACTGCGAGGGTCTCCATATCCATAACCACAGCCACAGCACTAGACTCTGAAGCCTCCATAGCTGCAGGCTAGCCTTGAGAGTAGTTGCTGTGCTTGTTCATGGTGTCCAGAGTGGCAAATTAGTCTGGACAGGGCCATAGGATCAAATATTTATCATTTCCTGTCAAATTTTTATCTAACTCCATGTACCATACTTGATAAAACCCTGACAAAATGAAGATGGTGTCCAACTCACCACAATGTGAGAGCTTGCTTTCTGTTAATGACGCTCCTGAAACCCATTGGATTACCTTTAAGGTAAGAAATTTCTAGTTCTGTCTTCAAAATCTGAGCCCTAAATAGAGCTGTTCATACTGAGTTGTAGTACTATGTTGAAATTCAGTATCACTTGATATCTAGGTTTCTTTGAGATACTTTGTTTTGCTTATTATTAAATGAAAAAAAAAAGGTAATTAAATCCAATTTATTATAGCCTTCCAAAGCCATGCGTATTTCACACTGGGTTTCTTTATATTGGGTGGAAACATTTGAAAACCCGGAGGGCATCAATTATCCTGCTGTGGGCCCCAGCTGTGAACTTCTCAGGGGGTAGCTGGGATGAACTCATCAGTTTTTCATCTTCTTTTCTTATTATCTTAGAGCATTGAGCCTCCTAACTGTAAGCTTTATCTTAATAATGTTTGAAAAATAAAACGATTTTTATCCATCCATTAACATGGAATAATCTTTCAAACATGAAAGACAGTTCCTAATGATTAGAGATCTGTTTTGCCAGCAGTCTCACAAACTATTCAAAACGTAACAGTTTTATAATGATTTCTTTTCATGTATATTAGGTATCTAAGGTATTCTCATAAAATCGTGATTACGGTCCCCTCCCCTATACTGTCTTCACTGTGACCTCACTTCCTCTGATCCTTCCTTGTCAGCTGTTCTCAGTGCCAATCACTTTTTTTTCAAGACTTAGTTTCTCATCTAAAATCCATGTTGCTATGTAGTGGCACATAGCTACTTTGACCATAAACATTTTCTTTTCCTTCTACTTGCCTATTATATGTTTATTTACAACATAATAATTGTCTGGTGGCTCATAAGATAATAAATATTTATTAGACTCTCAAATATTGAGAATATTTTATTACAAGTGACTATAAAATTCAACAACCATTTACACTGGAGATGTCTTGAAAATCTCGGAAAAAAAATAACCATGTTGTAAAAAGGTAGGCTAGAAGAGATAATATTTGAGATGTAAAGGACTCTCAGCAATCCTTAAGATACTGTTCATGTGTATAGATACTCAAGGTTGCTGCAAAGTTTGCCTAATCTCTACTCAGAGATAGCCTCAAGTTCAAGTTTAAAGATAAGTAATCTCTACTCTATGTCATTACCCATAGAGATAATTTTCATGCCCTTGGATTTGAACACTGTTATCTGTGTTGGAATACTAGACTATTTTTAAATTTAACTTTGAGAATATGAGATGGTTTTGACCATTTTTATCTATAGATGTAGGTTAAGTATTTGTGATCTCTGGCTTCCATATGGCCTCTCACCTCATATGTGTGTGTGCAAGCACTTTACTCATATGTTCATATACATGCACAAAACACACTCAGGAATTTATGATAATATTACACATTACTATCTTTCTGCTTCTTTTCTTTTTTTAATTCTGAATGAAAACCATAGTAATTTGACTATTTTACCCTCATTAATTTAAGCTGAAGCCACAAACTTACAAATAAAACACCTGGGTTTTAGAATGTCATGTTTTACTTACTTGGATTTACCAATTATTTACCTGCTTAGAGTCTGATGAACTGTGGTAATGTGTTATCCATAAGATAACCATATCTGTAATCCAGAATATGTGATATTCTAAATCCTTCTGTTTATTCCTGCAGAGATCCACAGAAGCAATAAATCATATCCAATAGCATAATAACGCTCCATTGTACTTTTTAATATATGTTATATAGATCACTCTTGTTTATTATTATATGTAATACCTATCAATATTATAGATATATAGTATCAATAACTTGAAAAATAATATCGATTGTTACTATCTGTCAAACAATATCAAACTCTAATCAAGTCACTAGAATATCATTGTTCTGATGAAGTCCCGTAAAGTGATAAGACACTTGGAAAATATGGACTCAAAAGAGCTCACTCTGGCTGGGTGAAAAAGGAATCTATACCAGTGAATAATAAGCAAGTCTGACCGCATTACTTACTACTCATTTGTATTCATACTGAACTGAACTACATTAATTAAAACAGAAAATACTAAATAGAAAGAGAATTAGAATATGAATATGAAAAGTGAGTGAATTCTTGCAAATTTATACATCTTGATTGGATGAATTGGTGGACAAATCTATATTGAAATGAAATGGCTTACTTGAAAAATGCTCAATAAACAAAACATAAAACAAGATACAGAGACAGCATTTTCATGAGTAAATAAGTGAATAAATACAACATATGCTGATTTCCAGTAGAATAATTTATTGCAAACTAAACCAGAATATTCTATACATATTAAAATAGGGCATATCTATAAGCATGGTAAGCCCTCTTAAAACATGAATTCTTCAGATTTTCTTGTCTTAGTCCACAGTAATATAGATTCAGTGTTTGATTGATTTGGCTACTCTTCTTATGATCTCAAGTGTTGGTTTCCCAGGTCAGCCCTTCAGTAGAAGGTGGAGAATCCATATCCTCCATAGGAAAATGGGTGACTGTAACCATATCCAAAGCCTCCATAGCCAGAGCCATATCCATAGCCTCCGTAGCCAGAGCCATATCCATAGCCTCTGTAGCCAGAGCCATATCCATAGCCTCCATTGCGACCAAAGCCGTAGCCCAGGCCTCCGTAGTAGCTGTTGTAGTAACTCATGGTGTCTGAGGTGGAGAGCTTGGTATACTGTTCAAGGGAAGATCTTGAGCACAAATGTTCTTGTGTGAGGCATGCTTATATACCCCTAGAAGAACATGTGACATGTATTATGCCTTCCCTCTTTTTGCATCCTTTGACTTTAATTAAAATTACTCAAAACTACTTCTTGCTACATTGCCCACTGGCAAGGAGACCCTCCTTTACATTCATTAAACTATTGAATGTGCTTAGCTGCCAAATTAGCATGACCCTTAAAATTCCTCTCATCACTTAATGAGATAGAGTTATTGCATCTTCAAAGTCTGGATAGACCAACCCTCTAATAGAACTCCGCATACCTGGCATGTTAGAATGATCACACCTAACAATCTCTTGTTCTCAATTACATCTATTCATGTCTGGTTTTTCTTAGATGCTTAAGTTACACATTAAATCAAAGGATTGTGTTCAATTTGGAGCTCTGCACTCTCCCTTACTCACTAAAAGTATTTTATTCCTCAGATTCTAATGTAAAAGCTCTGTTTTGGGGAACTGGGTAGAGCACACATGAAAGTCAGAAAGCATCAGCTCTACTGTGTTTGAAGAGTAAGGCACTCTAGATACAAAGGAAGGTCTATTTTTCTTTTGCCAGCGTTAGGATATTATTCACCATAATTACCATTTGTTTTACACTTTGCTCCATTTGGCATTTACAGTTGGTGAACTAATGTTGATATCATATTTAAAGCTTACACTTGGTTTATTGGAGTTCTGTTTTATTACGATACAGCTCTATAAGCTTAGGCAATGGTGTGAAGAAAAAGATCTAAAACTGAAGACACTTATAAAAATTGTTTTTAAAAAAATGTCTTTAAAACTCATGGAAAATACCTCAAATTCTGACACTGTCTTCTGCACATCTATGTAATGTATTGCCAAAACAGCTCGGCATCCTGTTATCTACATGTGACATTACTTCAACTGCCAGTTTTTAAACTGTTTCTGATATTTAATGTTACTCTTTTCCTTCTTAATTAACTTTATATTTGGGACAGTTTTACATTTCAGAAAAATGAACATCAGCATGATGTCCATATAACTCCCCCCATAATGTCCCTCTATAAAGATATTTCAATAACATTACATACCTATCACAGAGGGTAGGGTAATTGTGATAGACTGTTATTACCCAAACCTCACAGTTCAACCAGAATTCATGGTTGTGTTTTGCATTTGATGGGCTTTGACAACTTTCTGGAACCATGAAAACATGAATCCAATATCATATAAAATATTTTCACTGAGTTAAAAATAATCTCCTTTTTGTTCTTTAAATCTAGAAATTTAATTTTAATACACAAAAGTATAGATTTATAAAATAATATAAGCCTACAAGTGCTTTTAAATTTATAAATAAAATTATGAAATTATTTTATATTTTTAAAAATATTTTTTGATGCTAAGCTAGGGGGACAATGGAACTGGGAATTACATTTTTTAATTTTTAAGATATTTCATTTATTCAATTGGATATTTTATTTATTTAGATTTCAAATATTATCCCCTTTCCCCATTTCCCCTCTACAAATCCCCTGTCCCATGTCCCCTTACCCTGCTTCTATGATGGTGTCATCCCACACAACCACCCACTCCAATCTTACCACCCTAGCATTCCTCCACACTGGGGCACCAAGCTTTTACAGGACCAGGGACCTCTCCTCCCATTGATACCAGATAAGACCCTTCAGCTCCTTCAGCCCTTCTCCTAACTCCTCTGTTGGGGTACCTGTGCTCAGTCCAATGATTGGCTGTGAGCTTCTGCATCTGTATTGGTCAGGATCTGGCAAAGCCTCTCAGGAGACAGCGGTATTGCTGTCAGCAAGTACTTCTTGGCATCCGAAATAGTTTCTGAGTTTGGCGTCTGCATGTGGGATGGATCCCCAGGTGAGGCAGTCTCTAGATGGTCTTTCCTTCATCTCTTCTCTACTCTTTGTCCCTGTATTTCCTTTAGACAGGAGCAATTCTGAGTTAAAATTTTGGAGATGGGTGGGTGGTCCCATCCCCCACACAAGGAGCCATGCCTAACCTCTGGATATGGTCTCAACAGGTTCTCCCTCACTTTTGTGGGGTATGTCAGCTAATGGCATCCAGTGGGGTTTGGGGAGGCTCTTGCTTTTCTGGCATTTGGGACTCTCTGGTTGCTACCCTCAGTTCGCCATCCCCCCTGATTGCTACACACACCTCTGTTCAACTTCCTGATCCTCCGTACATCTCCTCCAAATCCTCCATATCTGATTCTTCCCCTCTTTTTCCCCTTCTCCTCTTCTCTTTCTTCCAAATCCCTCTGACTCTACTTCCCTTGATTATTTTGTTTCCCCTTCTAAGTGAGACTGAAGCATCCACACTTCGATCTTCCTTGCTCTTGAGCTGCATGTGGTCCATGAGTTATATTGTGAGTATTCCACACTCTTTGCCTAATATCCACTTATCAGTGAGTACACACCATGTGTAGTTTTTTGTGACTGAGTTACCACTTGCAGGAGGACATTCCATGACCTGTCCATTGATGAGAGTGGGGTATTGAAGTCTTCCACTATTATTGTGTGATATGCAATGTGTGCTTAGAGCTTTAGTAAAGTTTCTTTTATGAATATGGGTGCCCTTGCATTTGGAGCATAGATGTTTAAAATTGAGAGTTCATCTTGGTAGATTTTTCCTTTGATGAGTACGAAGTGTCCTTTCTTTTTTTGTTTTGTTTTTTTGATAACTTCTGATTGAAATTCGATTTTATTAAATATTAGAATGACTACAGCTTGTTTCTTGGGACTATTTGCTTGGAAAATTGTTTTCCAGTCTTCTATTCTGAGGTAGTGTCTGTCTTTGTCACTGAGATGTATTTCCTTTATGCAGCAAAATGCTGGGTCCTCTTTATGTATTCAATCTGTTAGTCTATGTCTTCTTATTGGAGAGTTGAGTCAATTGATTTTAAGAGATATTAAGGAATAGTGACTGGTGCTTCTTGTTACTTTTATTGTTAGAGGTAGAATTATGTTTGTGTTGCTATCTTCTTTTGGGTTTGTTGAGAAAAGATTACCTTCTTGCTTTTTCTAGGGTGTAGTTTCCATCCTTGTGTTGGAATTTTCCATCTATTTTCTTTTGTAGGACTGGATTTGTAGAAAGATATTTTGTAAATTTGGTTTTGTCGTGGAATATCTTGGTTTCTCCATCTATGGTAATTGAGAGTTTTGCTGGATATAGTAGCCTGTGGTGGCATTTATGTTCTCTTAGGGTCTGTATGATATCTGCCCAGGATCTTCTAGCTTTCATAGTCTCTGTTAAGATGTCTGGTGTAATTCTGATAGGTATGTCTTTATATGTTACTTGACCTTTTTCCCTTACTGCTTTTAATATACTTTGTTTTGTGCATTTTGTGTTTTGACTATTTTGTGGTGGGAGGAATTGCTTTTCTGGTCCCATCTGTTTGGAGTACTGTAGGCTTCTTATATGTTCATGGCCATTTCTTTCTCTAGGTTAGGAAAGTTTTCTTCTATAATTTTGTTGAAAATGTTTGTTGGCCCTTTGAGTTGAGAGTCTTCACCCTCTTCTATACCTACTATTCTCAGGTTGAGTCTTTTCATTGTGTCCTGGATTTCTTGCATGCTTTTGAAATAGGAGATTTTCATTTTTTCTGCTTCCTTGACTGTTGTGCTATGTCCTGAATTGTATCTTCTGCCACTGAGAGTCTCTCTTCTATCTCGTATATTCTGTTGGTGACACTTGCATCTGTGACTCCTGTTCTCTTTCCTAGGTTTTCCATCTCCAGGGCTGTCTCCCTTTGAGTTTTCTTTAATAATTTTACTTCCATTTTTAGGTCCTGGACAATTCTTTTTCAATTCTTCCACCTGTTTGGCTGTGTTTTCCTGTAATTCTTTAAGGGATTTTTGTGTTTCCTCTTTAAGAGCTTCTACCTCTTTACATGTGTTCTCCTGTATTTCTTTAAGTGAGTTATTATATGTCCTTAAAAATGTCCTCTCTCATCATCATGAGCTGTGATTTTAAATCAGAGTCTTGCTTTACTAGTGTGTTGCGATATCAAGGACTTGCTGTGGTGGGAGAACTGGGTTCTGATGATGCCAGGTAGCCTTGGTTTCTGTTGCTTATGTTCTTGCTCTTGCCTCTCACCATCTGGTTATCTTTGGTGTTAGATAGTCTTGCTGTCTCTGACAGTAGATTGACCCTCCTGTAAGCCTGTGTGTCAGCACTCCTGGGAGACCAGTTTTCTACATGAGGAATTTGGGTATGATGAGGTATGGCACAGGGTCAGCTCTGGGTTGAGATGGAAACCAGAAGGATCCTGTCCCATGCTGCTCCTCAGTTCCTGTGCCCTGAGGGATCTGGGCGGGTCCCTCTTGGGCGTGGTATTTGAGCAGAAATGGTGGTCTTACCTGTGCCCTCAGGTGTCTCAGCACTCCTGGGAGACCAGCTTTCTTGTGGAGTGATTTGGGTAAAGAGATCTGTAGCACAGGGTCAGCCCCAGGCACAAATGGAAACTGGAAGGACCCTCAACAATTTCCTTTTTCATACAATTATCTTTCAATACACCTCCCATTCTCTTGGAAAATCTTGAGCTTTTATTGCTTATTGTTATCTGTGATTCTTCAATCTGCCAGACTATCATGTTGTCAGAGTCATATAGTAGCATACCTTTTCAGCATGACTTCTTTATTTAACCAAATACTTTTTAGGAGTCTTTTTCTTCTTTTTTTTTTCTTGATAGCTAATTTTTATCTCTGGATATGATTCTGTCTCATAAAAATAACATGTTGTCTATCCACTTACTCTTTAAAAGACATGCTTATTGTTATACAGTTCTGTTAACTATATAAACAATAAGTCATTTGTTCATAGTTTCATATGCACATAAAGTTTCAGCTCATCTGGGAAAACGTCAAGGAGGAAAATTGCATGGGAAGAATATGTTTACTTGGCAGGAAATTGCCAAAGAATCTTCAAACTGTGCTATACCCATTTGCATTCCTGGAAGGAGGAGACATTCCCCTGGCTCCACATCCAAGGCAGCATTTGCTGCAGTCAGTGTTTGAAACTTAACTCATCCTGATATGTATGTTAATATCATTTTTAGAATATCACTCACACTGTGTCCTCATACATGTCTGTGTGTTATTGTGAAACACATGAAATAAAAATTTGGAAACCATCTGCTTTTACTCAATTCTATAGCTATTGTTTATATATATATATATATATATATATATATATATATATATATATATGAATCAATATAGTTACTTATTCTCTCTTCTTGTATGTACATTTTCATGGTAAAAACTCCATGTGCTCTTTGCCTCTTCTATGCCTTTTATCCAGTATGTTAGATCATCACTGAACATAACTATTAAGTAGATTCCAGATTCTAGTACTAACCAGTAGGGACTAAGTGACTGTGCCTCTAATTGGCTTGTATAATTTGCTGAATGCATATAAATAAAAAAAAGAAGTTTAAATGGCTTTTAACTTCAAAAGAGCATAAAAACCTCAGTGTATTTCATCTCCCTTTGCTCTTAAGTATAACCCACGGGGTGATGAACTGCATAGTGAACATTTAAGTGTGACATTTGATGAATTGTTTGTACTCATATCCCTTATGACTTCTGACTCTGCCAGTGAACTACATTCAACTGTGATCCAAAAAGTGCAATAAAAAATTCCAGAATTGTCATAAATTTCAAATTGTTCACCATGATAGATATCACAAACTGTACTTACACCCTTGTTTTCATATCTGGAATATCCCTTTGTCAAGCCGTACAAGCTGAACACCAAGTAGCTGCTTACTCATCTCAGTCATTGGAACAGTAGCTACAGAATCTCACAGTTTATATTTATATAATCCTGGTGTGGCCAATACCATTTCATAAGCCAACATCCTCCCTCTGACTTTGTTGCATGGGCAGGCACTATACCATCTCACATCCTCAAGATAAGGATTATTACAGCAATTTATTTTAAGACATATAGACTACATACACCATCATATGAAATTTAATAAACATTTCATAATTAGAATTGCTAATCTCTCTTTTATAATATGTGAATATAATTTTCCCATATAGACATGTTATTTAGAGTGTTTTACAAGTGATGGGGTTGAGATTGAATTAACACCCTACTGTTGTTTGGTAAAATAACTGTTTCCATCACCTGAGAGAAAGTCTCTATGAGAAATTGTCTATACCAAGTTGGCTCCTGTTCGTGCTTGTTGGAGGATAGTCTTGGGGGAAAAAAAAGATTTTACACACACGCACACACACACACACATATATGTATGCATGGGTATATGATATTTATTCTTTTATAGTTTCATGCAATATATTTCTATCACATCCTATTCTTTTCCTTCTCTACCTAAATTCATGTTATTTCTTCCTCTCAAAAGCAAAAACAAAAAGCATTTAAAAACAAGGAGTTGTATGGACAAACACTCTTCTATAATGTCACTACTGCACCAGTGGGCATATCTTTTGAGCACATCATATTATAGCTCCTTTCAAGTCATTTGTAATGACTGAAACCATGGCTAAATCTGGTTGCATATCAGGTGTTGCTGTTCTGTTTGCCCATTTCATGTGTTGGGTATCCAGTAGACTTCTTTTGATTGCTGTCTTGATTAATAATAATTGATCCTGGAAGACATGGCCTAATTTTAGGTGTGTCAAAATTCCCTTTGCCTTGGAGTATATAAGAGTAGAGGACATGAGGTAAGGAATAAGCATGTATGTATTTATACTCTCTGCTTCTGGATGTGGATTGGACCTACACTGTCTGAAGTTACTGTGTTGACTTCCTTCAGTGATGGAGAGCAATCTGAAACTGTGAGCTAAATTAACCTGTTTGTCCCCTAAGTTGACTTTGGAGGAATATTTGATCCTAGCAACAGAAGTGAAACTATGACAGCAATCATCAAAGTTGTACCATGTGTTTGATCTTCATCTCTGACAAAGCTTGTCTCTCAACCTCATGAAAAATCTCACGGGACTTGATTTTGTTTCCTTTCCTTATTTGTTTATAGTCTTCTGTCGTACATTACATCTCAACCACAATTTCCCCTCCCTGCCTCCCATCCAGCCTCTTCCCCTCCCTGTCCTCCCATCCAGCCTCTTCCCCTCCCTG
>NW_021620926.1:3194722-3222062 GCF_004785775.1 Grammomys surdaster
CAGCCTCTTCCCCTCCCTGCTTCCCATCCAGCCTCTTCCCCTCCCTGTCCTCCCATCCAGCCTCTTCCCCTCCCTGTCCTCCCATCCAGCCTCTTCCCCTCCCTGCTCTCCCATCCAGCCTCTTCTCCTCCCTGCCCTTTCATTCAGCCTCTTCCCCTCCCTGCCCTCCCATCCAGGCTCTTCCCCTCCCTGTCCTCCCATCCAGCCTCTTCCCCTCCCTGTCCTCCCATCCAGCCTCTTCTCCATTCCTCTCTCCACCAGATCCACTTCCTCTTCTTCCCCTCACAAAAGGGCAGGCTTCCAAGGGACATCAACCCAATACCACATAAGATACACTAAGAACAGGCATATACCATCACATCAAGGCTGGACGAAGTAGTCCGATAGGAGGGAAATGGTCCTATACATCAGGGACAGTCCCAGCTCCCATTATTAGAAATGCCACGACCAATCAATCAATCAATCAATCAATCAATCAATAAATGATACTCAGCCATAACATGTATACAGAGGACATAGATCAGACCTCTACAGGCTCTCTTATCTCTTCAAGTTGCCATGAGACCCAGTCAGTTAATTCTGTGGGTTATGATCTCATGATGTGTTCCTGACATCTCTGGTGCCTTCTGTCCTTCACCCTGTCTCCTCCCCAGGATTCCCCAAGCTCTGCCTAATGTTTTGGGTGTGGAACTCTGCATCATCTCCCATCAGTTATTGGATGAAGTCTCTCTGGTCTCTTTAATGATGATTCTGGTAGGCTTCAGTCCCAGCACACTCTCCAGGTAGGCCAAACACTATGTTGAAAGTTTTGTTGTAGGGTTGGTGTCCCTATCCCTCCACTTGAGCCCTTGCCTGGTTACTGATGATGGCCAGTCCAGGCTTTGTGTCCCTTATTACTAGGAGTCTCTGCTAGTGTCATTTTGATAGATTCCATGGAATTTCCATTTGCTAAATGTAGGCATGATGTTTAGTTCACTGTAAAGATTACATTTGTGTTATTTCAAATGCTGATTTCTCTGTATCCTATCTTATTTCAATCCAGATGTGGCAGTATAATGCCTATACCAAAAATCTCCTGTCTCAAGTGTATGTATACAATTCTTACCATTTATTCTCTGCCTTTTTAATAATGATAATCACCTGATTGGCTGGGCAAGAGAATAGGGCAGAATGTCCACTAGCTATTCTGGTGGGAGAGAACATGGGAGGATGGGAGAAAGAGAGAGAGAGGGAGATCAGCTGAGAAGATGGAGGAATTATATCCATGAGAAAGGGTGGAGAGAGAGAGAGAGAGAGAGAGAGAGAGAGAGAGAGAGAGAGAGAGGTATCATGGAAACACACCTGAAGCCCAAAGGGCCAGATCAATAATAATATCCAAGTATCATGGGATGGAGTTGGGAGGTAGTCAGATTAGCATAGTAGGTTAAGGTAGAATAGTTAGCCACTCAGCTATTGAGGTGCAGTTTTAAATAAGTCTTGGTTTCTTTGTGTGGTTATTGGAGACTAGCTTAAGGTAAAGAAATATAGCTGCCAGATAAATTCACTGCTTACATTCATATTAAAGGTAATTCTTTTAGAACTAGGTTTCTATCTTGCACCTGAAATGCCCCACAATTTCAGTTTCTCCAAGTATTTTCTCCCTTTCTCCCCAGAACCTTATCCCTCTTATTCCCAACTCCACACATCCTGGTCCACCCTTGAAATCTATTCTATCTTTCCTTCCCAAATGGATTCTTGCGTCCCCCTTAAGCCCTCCTTGTTACTTTTTCTCTCAGAGCCTGTGTACAATAGAGTGATTATCTTTTACTTTACACCTAATATTCACTTAAAAATGAGTACATGCCATGTTTTTCCTTCTGGGTCTGGGTTACCTCATTTAGGGTAATTTTTCCCTAGTTCTATTCATTTGTCTACAAATTTTAAGATACCATTGTTTTGAAGAACTGAATAATGGCCATTTGGCTATCCTATTTTTGGAATTTCATGATCAAGTATTTTGTTTTTAGCTGAGTTTTGGAATGTCCTATCGTTGATTTATAGGAGATATTTCTATGGAGATTTTGAGAAGATTTTTCTCATAAAAATTATTCCTCAGAATAACATTGTGCATTTAAAAATAATTTTCATGTAATAAACAGATATCTTTTAATTTTGAAGGAGAGAGAGAGAGAGAGAGAGAGAGAGAGAGAGAGAGAGAGAGAGAGAATGCACATGCCATAGCTAGTGAGTCAAAAGAAGAAACCTTTCAGGAGAAAGCTTTCTGTTTTCTGTTTCCACCATGTGGGTTCCAAAGATCAAATTCAGGCTATCAGATGTGGAAACAGATGCCTTCTTTATGGAAAGCTCCTCCTGGCCATTAAAGCAATTGCCGATTATGATAATATTCAATATATTATGTCTATCTTTTACAATTATATTGTTGTCCATATTTATAAACTTTTGGGTCTTGTGTGTTATTTTCATTTCTGTGTTTAGTGCCTTCAAAACTTGTCTCATTTTGAGATCATATGTATATATATATGTATATATGTATATATGTATATATATATATATATATATGTCAATGTTTATTTCTCATTTAGTCAATTAGAAGCTATACAAATTGCAAATCAATCAAAAAGTTTTAATGATGTCACCCTGCCAGAACTTTTCTTCTTTGGGGGCTGATGATCCCATGATATATAACATCTTATGCAAGTGTTCCACAGCTTAATTTTACTTTAGATCAATGAAACCTGACAATTGATGGAATAAATATGATACAATGCTATTATGTTAGGAGTGGCAAATGCTGCATTCAAATTGATTCTGTTTAGATATAATGTTTCCTCAGGTTGTAATGCCAGTAACCACTTAGAAACCATATTGTTTCATGTAAAATTCTAACTTCATCAAACTTGCTAGTGTAGTTTCTATTAGTGATCTTGAAAGGGAAGGCCTTCCTTTTTCAGAAGAAATTTGTTGTTAAGAAAATGATTCTGTGTCTTTCAGATTTATTTTACTTATTTATTTATTATACTTATTTTATTTGAAAATTATTTTTAAAAATAAACTTTGGAGTTAGCAATTACTATAGCTCATTTTCCCAATCAAAAACTCCATTATTTATGATAGAATATTGTAATTTGATGTTAATATTGTAAATAGGGACAGTTAGCTACAATTAAATGCTGTGAAAAAAAAGTAATCATTAATATTTCATACTTCTTTTGGTTACAGCAAACTGTGAGCAGAATGTAATGTGAGCAGAGAGTAATGAAGGAAGAGTAGAGGAAGTGGAGTGGTTCGACGTCCCTGAAATGGGGCTCTGATCTGGATTTAACATGCCCATGCAATTTTTTTAACTTCACCAAATATTTGCCTTTCTTAAGAGTCTTTCCTATCTAAGACAGAAAAAAGCAAGCATTGAGATAGCAGCTTCGTAGTAGGAAATGTATTTCTGTCTTACTATTATTGAGTATCAGTAAAAGAAATTAAACTTTGTTCTTGTAACAAAATTACACATTTTTTTTCTCAAGGAATAGGCTGATGTTTTATTCCACATTTGCAATCGCAAATGCATAAGTAGAAGTGACAGAAATTCCAGAAATAATTGTTTTTGTTGCCTGATGGGTAACTAAAGGTCCTCATTACAGGAATTTTGCTTAAATTTCATAAGTCTACAAGACAGCTACAGTACCAATGTATATTACTTGATACCTAATGAAAGTAAGTTTTAATTTTTCTGAATGATGCATTTCTAGATGCATATAATTTGTAAAACCACTAGTAATTTGTACATCTTCAGATTAGGAAGATATCAGTACATGGATTTGCCAAACACTGTTTATTTTGAACAAATCAATGATATGTTGCTTTAACATTACTTTTCTTATCATTGAATGAATGTAGTAAACATATATTTTTAGCTAAACAAAAGACACTTACTCCTTCTGTATGTCTCAGTTTGTACTTGGAAGCAGATAGAATTTAATATGTTGAATTTCTTTTTAAAATAATGTTTTATTTATTCTTTGAACTTCATACACTTAACATTAATCATATTTATACTCCTCCCCCAACTTTTCCCACACCCTCCCTCCCCTTTCTCCCTAACCACCAAATTTTTGGGCCATGGAAGGGCATCTTGGTTCATTGGTTTGCATGGGCCTGGAACCCTGAAACTGCAGGTGTTCAGCCACGCCCCCAGAACCCAGGGCCTTGACACGCAGTCTAATCTCCGGTCTAATCTCCATTTAACCTGTACCTCAGTCACGTAAGACACAGGTAGAGGGCGTGACTAACAGGCTTCCGCCTCAAGAAATTTACATATTAATGAGTTATCTAAAGGCCTCCTCTTTCCCACTCCCCTATATAAGCCAGCTCTCTCCTGGTTCTTGTGGGGCACATGCACATCCAGATCCAACTTTCACACCAGACAATAAACTTCTTCCACAGACTCCACATGTCTTCTGTGCCTGCCAACAAGCTTCCAGCTTTTGAAACTTCAGACATTTTCCAGTATGTGGGACCTGCCTGAGACCCACTAGTGGGAAAGCCTCCAGGACTCTGCCGCTGCCCGTCCACGGGTTGTTGCCACACACAGGCCCTGGGCCGCCCCACTCGTGTTTTTCCCACATCAAATCAAGTCTAGCTTGTGTTGATTGACTACTCCTTGAGATACACACACACACACACACACACACACACACACACACACACACATATATATATATCCTGCTGTCCAGGCCATGTGTCCTCCACAAGCTCCCAACTCCTCTATTCTTATGGCTGTTTTTGTCATCCTTCATGCTAACTCTGCTATTGCCCAGCCTCTCCCTAGCCTTCCCAACACCTACCGCTTATGATTCTTTGCTACGGAAACCTAAAATGGATACAACAAAATCATCAGAACTCAGGATTGCTTACTTGAAGCATGTTGGACTTGTATTTAGATTTGCCTACACCTTGCTTCCATCTCCACTCTCCCTAACCCTTTCCTCTGCTTTCCTTACTGAAACACAGGTGAGTGTTTCCAGGAAGTATCCACATATGGAGATTGCAGATATTAGAGATCCAGAATGGAATCCAACTGCCATGGTGGCATCATGCTCGCCAACCTCAAAACTAATTTTCAGTTTTCCATAAGGTGGGATGAAAGTTGGTATATCAGAGTTAAGGATAAACTTTACCCTAATGGCTATGCCAAATATCCCATAGCTGACCTACGTGTCTCCTGTGAGATTGTTCCCACCTCCAAATCAATATTTACCCATATTAATACTCAACACAAAAATCTACCTCAGAAGCAACTCTAAGCTACCCTCTCCTGTACGGTACATCCAATATGCAGCTGACCTTCTTCCCTTATCCACCCATCACAACTCCTCCCAATGCATTTTCTGAACTTCTATCCCCAAACCACTATTAACAGTGCTTCCCATTAACATTTCCCTTCATGAACTCCATGGACTCTTACCCACAAGTAAAGCACAAGACATTATTCTTCTTGACTAACCTCCCTCACTTTGTCTTGTAGGACCCTCCTTGAAACCCCATGTTATAGTGCCTGTGACATCATCTCCACCACCAAATTAGTATGTGTTAATCCGCCTGCTCTGCTCTGGTACAAAGGCACTAACAGGTTCCTGTATTAACCCCTTTCCCAAGGCTTCTGCACCCCTGTGATAATTGTTTCCTGAGTTTATCTCTACAAACCTGAAGA
Source organism: Grammomys surdaster (assembly GCF_004785775.1). Lineage (NCBI taxonomy): Eukaryota > Metazoa > Chordata > Mammalia > Rodentia > Muridae > Grammomys > Grammomys surdaster. The sequence continues at coordinate 3,200,427 of NW_021620926.1, forward strand.
ACTCGCCTTGCAGATGGGAGGAAGCCAAAAGAAGAGAGAGATCTTCATCTCTCTGCTCATTGGACAGGACCTAGCTGTTTCTCTGGGTGCAAGTTGTGGGGCTGTGAACCATGACAGGAAGCCTGGTATAACTGAGCTTGATAGGAAGCCTCAGGTTCCCAAATGGAGGGCAGGAGCTTCACCAGCTCTTGACACCAGTTTCCTGTCATATAGCCACAGACCCCCCACAGAGAGAATTATGACCATCAGTCATTTAGAGGCAGCACCCCAAGTCCTTCCACATGTAGACTAGGCATCCCTAACATCTCAGACCAACCCAATAGGAACCACTTGCTGTAAGACCCCAACCTACCCCAAAGTTGTAAGATCTTATCCTGAAGGAATAAAGGAGTGAGAATTACTCCATTGCCTGAGATCATCTGTCCTATAAGAGATGTCACATTTCCTGGAAAGAGAATGCTCTCCCTAAGCTTTCACAGCTAGAAGCTTCCCTGCACCTCCACTTGCTAGCCATACCCTCTGCTGGTACTTCACAGTGCAGCGACTCAGAGCTATTGCAGCAGTGGCTAAGACAGCAGCATCAGAGCAGGGGTAGCTGTTGTACTTCCCCCTCCCTGATTGCACCCTTTCTCCTTAACTTGAACACCCCCACCAGGCTGGGCCAGATGTCAGAGGATAGTGTCCTATGCTCAGACCAGCATAGGTATGCAATCCAAATATTGCAGTGTACGGGTTGTTATAGAAAAAGAAGGCACAAAGGTGGGGAATATGGAAATGGGATTGTTCTGGGAGGATTTAGCAGAACTAGTTGGAATGAATATGATACAAATATATGGTAAGGAACTATCAGCAAATTAGTACAAATATGTTCTTAATATTTCTTTTAATTTAGTCTCTGATTTATTGGGCCCATATTGTACATAATATATCATCACATTATACAGAATGCTACTATGTAGTACTGCACTTCCTTCACAGGCAACTGAGTACTACAAAATGCTACTATGATATTATATTATGTGTGTGTGCATGTGTGTATATGCATGTGTATGTGTGTGTGTAAGTGTGTGTGCTTGTAATGTGTGGTTATGTGTGTGTGTGTGTGTATGTGTGTGTGTGTGTGTGTTTGTGTTTGGTAGGGGTTTCTTACCTCCACATGTGCAAAGGTCAGAGGAAGGTACTGACAGACATACTCCATCACTCTCTGCCTTATTCTCTTGAAACTGTTTCTCACAGAACCAGAAACTTGTCCTGCCTTGTTATACTTGGTTCAGTTTGGTTTGGTTCAGTTCAGTTTGGTTTGGCTTGGTTCAGTTGGTTTGGTTTGGGTAGGTGGCTGACCAGCAAGCTCTAGAGCAGAGGTTTTCAACCTTACCAATGCTACGACCCTTTAGTATAGTTCCTTCTACTGTGGTGACCCTCAACCATAAAATTATTTTGTTGCTACAACTATAAATTTGCTACTGTTTGGAATCATAATGTGAATATCTGTGTTTTCTGATGGGCTTAGGCAACCCTTGTGAAAAGAACATTTGCTTCCCTTCAAAGGGCTTGCAACCTCCTGGTAGAGAACCACAGCTCTAGAGCTACACTTCGCCCTAGCCCCTGACCCATCACTGTGACTGTAAACTTGTGCCTCTACACTGGGCTTTCATGTATGTCCTAGTGATTGAAACTCAGATCCCAATAGTTGTGCAGTGAACACTCTTCCATCTCATCCACTGAGACATCTCCTTGGCCCCTCAAAATTTTTAAGTGGTTTCCTATGTAAGCTTATGTTAGTGTAAACATTGAACAAAGTCTGCTGAGTATATTGCCAAGTATATTATAAAAGGGTATTAATATAAGAACCATAAACACGGTCCTAAGTTAGGATAATTTATTGCAAAAAGTCAAAAAGTCTACATTTAAGACATGACAGAAGAGAAATCAGGGGGCATAAAATGGAGAATTACAAGATGCCAAGCATTCCTTCAAAGGTTTACATGCTAAATGGTTGTCTCAAAGGCTTGGATGTTAAATTGTTTTCTTCTTGATTTGGTTCACAGTACGTACGTTCATTTAATTTAGTCCTTGTATGAGTTTGGGGTAATGGTCTTATGTTTAAGATGCTAGTTCTTCTGGAATGCCTTTCAGTAGAAGCGGGAGAATCCATATCCTCCATAATGAAGTGGGCGGCGGTAGCCATACCCATATCTGCCATAGCCAGAGCCATAGCCATAGCCTCCAAAGCCACAGCCACAGCCAGAGCCATAACCCAGGTTTCCAAAGCCATGGAAACTAGAGCCCAAGCCTCCATAGTAGATGCCGTAGTAACTCATGGTGTCAAGAATGGTAGTTATGGTTTGCTGAGAAAGGGAAGATCTTGAGTGTGAGTGTGATCCTGTGCAGGGGAGGTTTTTATATGTGCTCTGGCTGGAACAGGTGACAGGTCATGCACATACCCTTCCTTTGTGTCACTGTAGATGTTATTTGTAATGTAGCAACTCATTGCTCTGCCGTCTCCTGACACACAAAGGCCCTCATTCTCATTAAAACACTTGAGATTGCTTAATGTTCTATTTAGATTGTCCTTGAACTTATTGTTTTGCTTTTATGAGGAGAAACGGTTGAATAGCCAGAATACACACTCTTCAAACACTGAATAAAATGCCTCATTACCAAGAGTATTACATCATCTACGTGTGGCGGGGATATTTTGATATATAACTAGACATTTCTCTTGCTCTGTTGCCTCTCAAATTGATAACTTCATCTCCAACTATACCCATGGTTATTCGTTCAGCACACAGTTATCAAATCTAAACATCACAGAGCAAACCTATTAATCAAGAAGATTACTTTTTAAAATGTCTAGATTTGTGCTATATGACAATAGTCTAATTCACAAAGTTTCCTTCACCTGATCTGCACTTTAGATCTGGAATCAGAAAACGAAAAAAAATGTGTCAATGTTTGCATTTTAAGTACAATAACCTTTGTAATTGTCCTATTTCACACCAGCTTCATACCTTTCCACCATAAAACATAAAGCAAGTGAGGAAATTGAGAGTGTGAAATTTTTCCTCTAAGCAAGCTTATCAGAGTCAGCCCACGAACTCCTATCTAACACTGTTCAAAATGCAGAACACACTTGCTTCCTTGTTTCACCTGTCCTGCTGATTTTCTTGTCTGTGCATGTATGACTTCCTTTTCCCTTATTCCTTGGGCTTTCTTTCCAGTGCCTACCAGGAACATGCAAGTAAAGTATAATTTATACTTCATATGCTTTCTTATTTGGCTTTTTTTTTCATTTATTTCAGCCAGTGCCTTTGTTTGTCTCCCACTTCTTCAGTTTGCCCCATTTGGATCCCTTCATCTCTGCAGTTCATGGTCTGCCCACTCATCTCAGACAACTTTGACCTACTCCCTAACTTTATTAAAACCTATTTAGCAACATACTGTTTGCAAAATCTTATGCCAGATCCCAAGCTTCCCATAAGCATTTAAAAATTAGGCTTCTTCAAGGCTTATGAAATGAATACATAATGATGAGATGACACAGAATTGATACATACATGTAAAAAATGGGGCATGGTTCCATTAGACTCTGCGATCACAACACCTATAGCCAATTGAGGCCAAGGATGAGAATGGTGAGTACAAAGTCCGATAGGAGAAAATACCAATTTCCAGGCAGGTCTGGAATGAACACAGTCAGACCCTGTTTTAAAGCAAATAGAAAAGTAGGTCAATTTTCAAATTGCATTCTAATATTGTGACTGAATTTTAATTTCAGCCCATGTTAAATTACCATGAAAATACTTTAAAGCTTGTATTATAAAGTGTCCTGTGTCAATCCATTTTGTTAACAGGCTTAACATGAAATCATAAAACATAACAACAAAAATTGTTGAAAAAAATTTCCAAAAGCTCTGAGTAATAATCAAATGGTATTATGCACACTCCATATTAGGACAGCTAGCTAAATGAGAGTTAAAAACTACGGATGTTGTCATAAGATTTCTAGAGTTTAGTTCAGTGACACTGCATGAAGTTTCATATAGCTGCTTACTATACATTTTCTTCCTATCATTTAGAATAGTATAGCTCTGAGCTAGAGGTCACATGGCTGAATAAATTAATTTCAAGACTATCTATAACTAGAAATCAGGGATTATAGAATTAAAAAAAATTGATGTAAAATAGAGCTCAACACAATATAATTTTTATTAAGACTTTGGCAAGTCTTATGTCATATTAAATGTCTTGTGACTACTTTCTGTGATGATTGATAGGTTTCCTGGGACTGGAAGTCATAAATGAGCCACTGGGAAAGACCAGCTGTAGCTTCGTGTCTCTTGAACTTTTGCTATAATATTTATTTTTCATTGACTGAATAAGAATAAATTGTATCTTCAGAAGAAAAACAACTCTCTCCCAACCAAATGCTATAAGAGGGATGAACAATAAGATCTATGACTAAAGTTAGGACCACGTTGCAATGCCACATTAAACACATTTAATGGAAAATGATTATAGAGATATTTACCAATATGAAATATACTGCAGAAATTTCAGATGAAAAATGACTATCTTGAGAGTGAAAGGAGAAATAACTGTTATGGTAAAATATCCAATATTTATGGGATAACTCTAAATTACTATTGAACAGCTGTATGTACACCGACAGCTCTTAAATCTTATTCCAACAAGCTTGTAAAATGCATAATTCATCTTCCCTGCTTTCTCTAAGTAGGAAATGGATTAGATACAATGAGACCTCAGAGACCCTGAATGTTTTTCAATGGCTTATTCTCTCAACAGTCTTAGGTCCCAACTTTGTTCCAGAGACTGAAGGTCCAGTACTTTCCAGTAGAATGCTAAGTGAGATGGCAGTTTCTAAAAGCACCAATCTAGTGTGACATTTAGGTGTGAAGAAAGTGACACAAGACAAGCCTACTCATACTATGGGGCACTTAGATTCCAAAGCCATGTCCCAGGTCTCTAAGACTGATGCCAGAATAGCTCATTGCAAAGAAATGAGGCTTGAAACTGAAAAATATTTTAATAACTTTGGTGATAATGTGGTCAGTTTTCGATACTCTGTATAGAATATTCATATATAATGATATTCTTGGAAATATCGGTAATTAATTTTCATGATATGTAATCATTTGGGCATCATGACTATGAAAAAGTCAATCAACATCTAACCACTTCTAGTTACAGTATGCTCTATTTGAGTACAAATTTGTTCTCTATTTCTTCAGGGTTTCCACAAACCATACTTACTAATAATAGTTCATGTTTTTTTCTTATTCAAATTTCTAAATTAGTTGTTTTCAAACTTCCTCATGTGTGACACTTTAATAGAGTTCCTTATGTTATTGTGAACCCCAACCATAAAATTATTTCATTGAAATGCTACAACTGTAACTTTGCTATTGTTATGAAGCATAAAGTAAATATCTGATATGCAGGATATCTGATATGTAATAGCCAAAGAGGTCTCCACCCACAGGTTGAGAACCACTGTTCTAAATGCTCAAGTCAGGAATATCAACACATAAATTACCATGAACTTATAGACTGGAATTTGAAATAAAATTTCGTTGTCACTGAATGAGTAGTTATCAAGGATGGTACTATTAGGAGGTAAGGCCTTGTTGGAACAAGTGTTTCACTGAGGGTGTGGGCTTTGAAGCTCTATCCAGTATGGAAGAATCAGTTTTTCTCCTGGCTGAAGTTAGATCAAGATATAAATCTCTCAGCTACTCCTGTGCTATGTGTGTATGGTACCTGCCATGCTCCCATCTTGATGACAATGGACACAACCTCTGAACTTGTAAGCTATCTTAAATTAAATATTTTCTTATAAAAGAGTTGCCTTGGTCATGGGGTCTCTTTACAGCAATGGAAACTCTAACTAAGACATGTATGCATTCAGCACCACATAATAATTTTTAGTAGATTCTGCATTGAATTTATTGTTAGTCCATTAAGAATCTACCACAGAACACGTGTTCAGGAAGCCCCCCAAATGAATTAATCCACCTTTATTGAATTCTACTTTGTGCATGTATCTTCAACATCACACAGGTGTAGTTGCCACGTGGAAGCAGTAAGAGTCAGCTTAAAGGACCTCCACATAAAACCAGATACACTGAAACTAATAGAAGAGAAGGTGGGGAAGACCCTCAAATACTTGGGCACAGGGGAAAAGTTCCTGAACAGAACACCAATGGCATATGCTCTAAGATCAAGAATTGACAAATGGGACTTCATAAAATTGCAAAGTTTCTGTAAGGCAAAGGACACTGTCAATAGGACAAAACGACAACCAACAAATTGGGAAAAGATCTTTACCAATCCTACATCTGATAGAGGGCTAATATCCAATATATACAAAGAACTCAAGAAAGTAGACACCAGACAACCAAATTACCCTATTAAAAAATGGGGTATAGAGCTTAACAAAGAATTTTCAATGGAAGAAACTCGAATGGCCAAGAAGCACCTAAAGAAATGTTCAGTATCCTTAGTCATCAGGGAAATGCAAATCAAAACAACCCTGAGATTCCATCTCACAGCAGTCAGAATGGCTAAGATTAAAAACTCAGGTGATAGTAGATGCTGGCGAGGGTGTGGAGAAAGAGGAACACTCCTCCATTGTTGGTGGGACTGCAAGATGGTGCAACCACTTTGGAAATCAGTGTGGCGGTTCCTCAGAAAATTGGACATAGCATTACCCGAGGATCCAGCTATACCACTCCTAGGCATATACCCAGAAGATGCTCGAACATATAACAAGGACATATGCTCAACTATGTTCATAGCAGCCTTATTTATAATAGCCAGGAGCTGGAAAGAACCCAGATGTCCTTCAACTGAGGAACTGATTCAAAAAATGTGGTATATTTACACAATGGAGTATTACTCAGCTATTAAAAACAATGAATTCGAGAGGTTCCTAGGTAAATGGATGGAACTAGAAATTATCATCCTGAGTGAAGTAAGCCAAGTTCATGTGTGTTCACAAAAGAACACACATGGTATTCACTCACTGATTATTGGATATTAGCCCAGAACCTTGAAATGCCCAAGATGCAACTCACAGGCCACATGAAGCCCATAAAAAAGGAAGACCAAGTGGGGGTGATTCAGTTCTTCTTAGAAGGAGCAACAAAATACTCAAGGGAGCAAACGTGGAGACAAAGTGAGGGACAGAAACTGAAGGAGGGGCCATTTGAAGACCTTTCCACCTGAGTATCCACCCCATATGCAGTCACCAAAGGTAGATGCTGATGTGGAAGTCAGGAAGTACATGCCGATAAGGGCCTGATATGGATGTCTCCTCAGAGGCCTTCAAGAGTCTGACATATTCAGAGGCAGATGCTCACAACTAGCCATTGAACTGATCATGAGGTTCTCAATGGAGGAGTTAGAGTGAGGACTGAAGGAGCTGAAAGGGTTTGTGGCACCATCAGGAGAGCAACAATACCAACCAACCACAGCTCCCAGGGTCCTAACCACCAGCCAGGGAGCACTTATGGAGGGATCCAGGGCTTCAGCTGAATATGTAAGAGTAGAGGGCCCTGCCAGGCACAGGTGGAAGATGAGATCCTTGACCTCATGAAGGCTGGACGCCCCAGGGGGTGGGAATTTTGAGGGTGGGGAAGTGGGAGTGGGGGTGTAGATGGGGGTTACATCCACAGAGAAGAAGGAGGAGAGGTAAGGGGATGGGGGGTTCCTGGGTGGGTGGGGGATGGGGTAAGGGGATAACATATGAAATGTAAATAAAATATCCAATTAAAAAAAACATTATAAAAAAAAAAGAATTCATTAAGTCCCATAAAAAATAGTCTTTACCTAAACTGGAGATGCCCTTTCTTTTCTTTTACACAATATAGCCAGGAGTCTAATTTCCAGTAAAAGTTCTTCTATTCCTTCTAACACACTCAAACAAAATCCTCTAATGCAGCAATTTCTCATTTGCTGTATTTCATACCAAGGATGGTGGAAAGTCTAGAACTCACTTGGAAACAGGAGTCAATATTAGTGTTATTTCTAGTCACAGACAGGAACAGATGGGCAGTATTTGTGGGGCTCTCAAGTGCTACAACATCAGTCCATAGACTACAGTGAATGAGCAGTGAAGTCATCAACCTCAATGAGCATCAATCTCAATGAGCAGTGAAGTCGTTAGTAATTTGATGGTTTATCAAAGATTTATTCTTAGTTTCACCACAGAATCCAGAATTTCAGGGTGTGCTCTGATGCTTCTACAGCCATCAATAGCAGACTTAGGAGAACCTCTTATGGATTGAAAGATGGCATAAGAAAACCATACATAGTCAGAACTAAGAGTGATGTTTTCTGTTTCCAGGAGCCATAAATATATGAGTTATCCAGTAGAAATCACTCATTTGTTTCACAATCAAAGCTGTATTCCACATGTTGAAAACATGAGTCAAAGCCAAATTTTGTTTGGGGGATTTTGGAAACACAGTCAGAACTGAAGGAGTCCATTGTAGGCCCAGCTGAGCCTCCTGTAGCCTCTTGCAACCAGGGTTTGTCAGTTTGAGCAAAGGTTGTCCATGTTTCCCTGTATACTAACTAGTAGCTGGCAAACTACTTTTAGCTTCCCTCAGAGTGCAAGAACCAAATAATGTTGACATACTTCAAGTTCATTCAAATCTGAGGCTTTTTTTTAATACAGTAGAACAAAAAATACATTTAAACAATTCTCTTAATTAGATGAGATCCAATTAAGGAAGCTTACATTTTTAATTTGGTTTGCCTGCTGAGCTTGCTTTCTGTGAAACCTATTCTGCCCATAATGTGAAGCGTTGATGCACTCTGTAAATTCAGATGTGACTTAGCCTCCCAGTCCTTTCTGTACGAGGCTTCAGAGTAAAAGCATCCCTCTCACTGCAGCATCTCAGTTGTGTCTCTCTGCTCAGTCCTTTCCTTATTGCTTATATTTCACTGAATCAAATGAGTCTCCCTTCGTTAATGTGCTATATATTAACATTTTAGTTCTTGCAGAAATGCACAGGCAACAGGGGTCCCTATAGATTATAATGATGGTGGGAAATTCCCACAAGCTAGTGATTTCAAACCATCATAACACCCTGACATGATATACTGCCCTTCTCTTTGTGAGATTTTGGGAGGATGGTGAATAACTTCCCTGTACTTCCTGTCCTGCAATAGTATAGCCTTATGATTATGTACAACATGAAAAGCCTGAAAATTAGAAAATGACTACCTCATAGGTTTATTGATATACTAGTCTATAATTTTTGGCTTCATTGTAGAATGTGTTCCAACTTGCTTAAAATGTCTATAGTAAAGTAGTGTGTCATGTGACACTGAAGCAGCATCAGTCAACTTCTGTTTCTGCCTCATTGATTGCATCATTCTCTTATGCTAGTGCTTGCTGTAACTTTGTGTTATCTTCTTCATAGTGGCCTGAAAGCCTATGGAATCCCTGCCTGTGCTGTTAGTATGTAACTGTAAAATGACTGGCTATGGAACAAACATTTTAAATCATTAGGGACTACAGAGATGGAAAAAAATCTGTGATGGTTGTTGCCTGTCATGCATTTTCAATTTCACTATAGTGACAATCTTGAATAACAAAAGCTAAGCAGGAGTGATGAAAGAATTTGATTCATTGAAGATAATGAGATTAATACAGTTTGAGAAGGACTATACCCAGGTTAGAGAAATTTCTCAGGACCTGGATGAAAGGCCATGTGCAGGAATATATCTCTCTCAGTATCATAATAATCATAGCCAAACAAAAATTGGTTAGGGTATTATTTATAATATGTTCTAATTAAAATAATTATGTGCTGGGCGATGGTGGCTCACACCTTTAATCCCAGCACTTGGGAGGCAGAGGAAGGCAGATTTCTGAGTTCGAGGCCAGCCTGGTCTACAGAGTGAGTTCCAGGGCAGCCAGGGCTACACAGAGAAACCCTGTCTCAAAGAAACCTTAAAAATAAAAATTAAAAAATAATAAAATAATTATGTAACTTTCCCTCTCCCTTTTATCCTCCATTCTATCCTAGATACCCTCACTTTAAGCCGTCCCATGTTACCCCCATTCTTAAGTTAATAGCCTATTTTTTTATTATTGTTACACACACACACACACACACACACACATACACACACACACACACAATTTGCTTAGTCTGATTTTTGTTGCATGTATATGGTTTAAAGGCTGGACCACTCTGTACTGGAAAAGATCTAAGTGGGTTCATCCCTAGAGGAAGCTAATTCTCCTCTAAGCAATCATTGGTTGCTGTAGTTCTTTGTCCAGTGATGGGACCTCATGAACTTTGCCCCCTTCCATGTTAACATGTATTTTGATATTGACGTCGTTCTTGTCTTGTTATGCAGTTGTTTCTAGGAGACATTGTTTCACAGAAGATTTCGTAGCATCATGGCTCTTACTCTTTCTACCCCCTCTTTTATCTTTTATGTTCTTTTCTGATCCACAGATGGAGGCGTTGTGAAGTAGAAGTATCCATTGGCAGGCTGGGCTCCCCATGCTGTGTTGATCTCGGCATCATGTCCAGTCATGGTTTTCAGTAATGCTCACTTACTGTAAAGAGAAACCTCTTTGATGTGTAGTGGTAGCTACTCTTATGTATGGATGTAAGGATACAATTTAGAAATTTGCTGAGGAACTACGATGATCTATCAAAGTATATGATTTTTTCCCTCAGGTCCATGCCTTCATTAGCTCCAGAAAGTTGACTAGGTTTCTAGTACCAGGCATGAATTACCTCTATGTCTTCAGTGTGTGGTGTCTTCAGCCACAATGGCCCACTCCTTAGAGGCATACAAGAATCAATAGTCTATGTTGTTTTAAACTAAATCTAAAAAGTGTATACTTCTTGATATGCTGCCTATTTGATATAAGCAACTACTGGTATCAGTTTTTAGTTCTACTGTCTGAGGACTATTCGGTAGACTGTTTCTATCACTGAAGAAAGTGTGATGCAATTTAGGGAGGATTGCAGCATCTGACACTACATAAAATAGCTGCCTGGGGCTGAGGTGTTGTCACCAAGCAGTGTTTAACTGACGCTTAAGATTAAACATTCAAGAAACTTGTACACACTTTCAAAGGAGTTGCCAAGGGCAAGGAGACTGGAAAACAATCAGAAAATCTGTGGCAGGGATCATAAGCATCTATCCTAGATAGATGATTGTAGAATTAAAGTAGGTCCTGTAGTTCCTGGAGCTCTAGATAATAAAATAGGAACACATAGCTGAAGAGTAGTCAAAACAATTGAAAACTGTGGAGAAGACAAGTCTCCAGACATGTTAAAGAGAAAGGCTTAATAGAACATACTGCAGCCTAAGGAAGTTCCTTTAAGAGTCTGGAAACATGGACCTCAACACTAAAGTGTGTTAAGTCACTGTAAATACTATTTTTGAATTTTATATTTGCTTATAAGCTAATTTATAAGAATGATGATGATGATGATGATGACGACATAAAATTCGTGAGTCATGTAGTGGTGCTTGCTGCCAAGCCTGATAATCAGAGTTCAATGCCAAGGAATATCAGGAGAAAACCAAGTCTGCAAGTTGTCCTCTGAATGCCACAGATATGTTGCAGAATGGGCTTCCCCTCACATCGCACTCATATACACATAAAATAAATAAAGAAATGTAATTACACTTGAAATGATAATTTAAAAAAGAAACAAGTCAAACAAACTACCAGAAGAGATTCTGAAAACAGTGAAATTCCTTCCAGCAGAGCCTCAGGTACTTCAAGGGGGTTCCAGAGAAAGTCATCTTTACTACAGGAGGCATCAACGTCCTGTTTTTCACCTCCCCTGGGGACCCTTAAGTGAGGAAGAAGAGAGAAAGAGATTATCATAACCTGGTAGATATAGACTGATGGGCTCATTAATGGATGTATATCTTAGCTTTAAACCAAAATAGAAGGAAGAGGAAGAGGTGGAGGAGAAGGAAGAAGAGGAGGATTCAAAAGCAAATAAAATAACACAAATGTGTCAAAATTTAGGAAATAGTAAATAGAAAAAGTAATTATATAATACAGAAAATATTGATGTAGAGTACACTTATATTTTAAATTTCTATTACAAAAAATCAAACTTAAAAATAAAATATAATAAAGCGGTTACAAAAGATCAGTTTAGTTTAATACTAAAGTTTCAAAAATTAACTTAGTTCAAGTGTACAGTGATTGTCATGTCTAAGGTTACATCACATTGATGTGATCCAGTAACTCAGCAGCTTTTAGTCTGGTAAGTTCTCATCTGGGGACAGCCCAATAGAGGTGCATCCTTTTTAGCATATTTTACCCCACATTGCATTGAACCCTTATATTTATAAATACTCTAACTTACCAGAACAGTGTGATCACCTGTACTATTATTGTACTATTATACCTGTACTATTATTTATTATTGTAGCAGGCTACACAGGTTTGTATCCTATTAGCAAGGTTGCATGATCTACTTGCGTTCTAGGGAACAGAGTCTCTCTGATGTACACACAATGTAACACATCACGGAGTGTATATCTCTCAGAGAGTCTTTGAATGAATTTGGTGCATGACTAGGAGTCTCTATTTTTAAGGTTAATTCACCATACTTCTTATATCATTTAAGCTACAATATTATGCAAAATTGGAATTCAAAATGAGTAATTGGGCACTTATTTGGGAATAAAAATAGTTGTAAGCGTTCTATGTCATTCAAATTTTGCACATTTTCTCATGGACATGTTAGCATTTAGTAGCTTATTAACTCTTTACTGTTCCAGAAAAAGTGTTTTAAGTATGAGAATATTGAGGTACCTATTCTAATAGGTAATAAGTGGACTAATATTCACTATTATTGATATTTAGGTAACAGCAAGCAGTAGGCCATTTTCCCAGTCTTTGTTCAATGGTAATTTAAACTTCATATCAAAAAATAATAAAATTGCACATTCCTACTAAAATTATTATGCTTACAAAGCCAGAACAACTTATTAATGTTGTTGTAAGATGTATGAAATCGACTCAAAGTTTTTTCTTTTGTTATTTTGTTTATAGTTAACATACTATTATAAAGGATTTCGTTCACTTTTCTTCTGCTCCTTCCTCTTTTCCACCACCATTATTCACTCCAATGCTATTTAAATAAGTACAATAAAAGATGAAAATAATTCCTAGTTCTTATGGTCACTATTGTGAAATTAAATACAAAAATCAGTGAATTATAATTTATCCTTATAGTTTGAATGGAATATGAATTGTCCAATTTTAAAAAATAAAATTCAGATATTTAAAAGAGTCAAGAATGGAAATAGCTAGAATGATGATCCATCTGATTTCCTGCATTGGAACAGAGTAAATGCTAACATCTTAAAAGCCAAGAAAATTATGTGTACTCAGGAAGGTGGTGTGGTTGATCACCTTTTCACTACTGAGTATCTGAGAGTATCAAAGCAGGGATTTTTGAACAAACATGATTATATATGCACTAGTTCAATTAGGTAGAATAAAAATTTAACAGATAAAAGATCTGAAAAGAAAAATTACCTTTCTTACTAAGAGAACGTTCAGTTGCATGTTGTAATACCACAAGAATATTGAAATAAGTACTTAAGCCTTGAATTGTCAGTCAAACTTTCATTCCTTGAGTGTACTTCTCATTGGACATCTGATCACAGCAACAAGAAAATAACTCAGGAGAGCATACCAGGAATACTTGTTCTTATTTTTAATTTTAGTTGCTAGAGTTTAAAATACATATTCTTGACTAATCTGCATTGATCTTCAATTATTATTATTATTATTAAATATTTTTCCAGTCCAATAACCATCCCCCTCCTGGTCTGCTCTCTGACTGCTCCCTATCCTACTCCTACTCCCTCATTTCCAAGAGGACATTCCTACCCCCACCCCACCATACCTCCCCACTCCCTGAGGCCTCAAGACTCTAGAGTTAGGTGCATCTTCTCTCACTGCAGCCATACCAGGCAGTCCTCTGCTGTACATGTGTTGGGAACCTCATATCAGGTAGTGTATGCTGCCTGGTTGGTGGTTCAGTGTCTGAGAGATCTTGGGGGTTCACGCTAGTAGAGAGTGATGATCTTTGTATAGAATCACCCTCCTCTTCAGCTTCTTCCAGCCCTTTCCTAATTCAACCACATAAAGCACACATTAATACTTCAGTTTTGCCTCTCCATTCTTCAATTTTTTATATAGTTTTGTAATTGTTTCTCTTTACATGTCATTTCAACCACTTTACCTTTATCATAAAAATTTTTACTGTTTGCTTATTATTTAGCTAATTCGTACAAAAGACTGGGTTTTAGTAAGCCTACTGATTCCCTAGCATGCTTCAAGTCCTTTGCTTTCTTTTTCTATAACATTATGCTTATTCTGTGTTATTGTTCATTTTCTCTTCCTTGAGCAGTCATTTCTATTCATATGGAGTCTATTTTTACCAAGTCATTAACACATAACATCAGATATTTTACATTTCTTGTTTATTAATTCTATTCATAATATAACTCATTTTGGTTCAGGTAGCTTTTTTGTTCCATCAGGGTATGTTTTCCTTGCATTAGGAATGCTTTATATATTTTTCATAGTAGCTGAATATACTGCAATAGATAATAAAATTGGAGATGTACACCATATTCTTTGCTTCATGAGCACAATGGATTTATGTCTGTCTTCCTCAGGAAATGCAATGGTCAATAAAATGATGAAGATAACTTTCAATTTCCCATTTATAAATTGATCAATTTACTGTTTAATTCAAATATTTCAGTGTTTCTACTATTTCTATATTTTAACAATGAATCTCCTGATTTTCTTCTAGTTTCTTCTGAGCCATCAAAAGAAATAAGTGGCTGTCCTATTTAATAACTTTTCAAACATACCATGACTTTTCATAAAATTATATCTTTCACCAGATTGGAGCAATTTAGACTCTCCTATTGTAATTCGGTATTCTGTATGAATTCAGACTACCCCATTCCTACATGGAATTGACATCATTGCAAAAAAGTACTCTCAACTCACTCTCATATTTCTTATTTGATATGTTTCTTATTTGACTTTTTCTTTCTTATTTGACAGATATCAGTTTTAAACTTGTTTCATATCTTCTACAGGGAGTTTTTATTTGGAGTTACATTTAAGCATCATCAAACTAAGTCTGACAGCGCTGATCTGTGCTTCTCTTCAAAATTTCAAAGTATGTAATGGTCCTCATAGGACCAAAGTTTTGTTAATTTATTTTTTTATTCTCTGTAGTTCTCATCATCTCTATTATAAATGAAAAATAATTAGGAAAATTGTCTTCTGAAGAGAGTAGAATATGAAATGACCGCTACACAGCATTATTTCAGTAAACTTGATTCTGAAGACACATGTAAAAATAGAATAGATTCCCTTTGTATAGATGTCAGAATGTGAGTGCACAAACAAAAAGTACAAGTTAAAATGTATCCAAGTATGAGCAAGAAGGAATTACATCCAAACATTAAAAGATTTTCATATATCTATTGAGAAAGATAAAATTAATCCACACTTTGAGAAGAGATTGACTCCCAATCTCCAAGGGAAATGAAGGCCTTGTTTCTTTGCCTTCTTCCAAGCTTAGAAATGTCCTCTTGCCCTGGAGCTTAGGGAAGCCTGTTTCTCTTCTAGATGACATTCGCCATATCCAAATGGCATAACCTCAGAGACTCACCTTCTTCCTACATTGTCAATATCCATCCCTGATTGTCTGAACCCTCCTCACTGACATACTCTCACTGTTTCCTCTAAAAGATTGGGCACCTCTCAAATGACCAGAATTGATCTCAGTTCTACTGAAGCTGCAGCACTACTAAGTAGAATGTATCATACTTCACAGCATTCAGCTTTGTTCCTCTATGGCACTGGATGATCTCCCACTCCAAATGCATAAACATGAGACTCATTATCATCATGCTTGATACTTACAGTGATATCATATGGCAGTCACAAAGGGTCAGAGGATCCAGTGTGACAATACCTCAAAAAGAAGCACCCTCAAACTACCATAAAATTAATAATGTTGAACATGAAAATAGTGTGGTTAATAACAATGTGCAGTGTCTGAGTATGTGAGTGCATAGGAGGGTGAACAGCTGTTCAGTACAACCTACAGGAACAGTACAGGAACAGAATGTAGAAAAAAATGGGGCTAGTATGCCTAGCCAAAACAACAATCACCACAATAGCCACAAGACTGCAGCTACAACCAGAGCCTGAGCCATCACTGAAGCAGTCAACACCAAAACTAAGGTCACAACATCAGTGAACACAGTAGATCATTGTATTGGGTTGATAGTGGAAAAAAGGTCCTACAAGTAAAAACTTCCCCAAACCAGTACGTTTCCCTTCATCTCCATTCAAGATACATGACACAGCAAACCACAAGAGCTTCATATGCTTTGGTAATACATTTCTGGTGAAAATCAGAACCATTATTTATCCATGTTTTTGTTACTTAAGGATAATTTTAACGATGTGTGAAGTCAATTTTTTCATTTAATTTGAATTATTTGATTGCTACAACTATAGGCTTCAGCATGAAAAATTAAATCTTACTTTCAGAGTTAATTACTATATGTTTCTACATTTAAAATGCACTATTCATATTCCTTGAAGGTTATCCCTGAAGTTGCATGGGATTCTTATTAAACAAATGATATTTCTTTCAATTCAGCTAAGACAAAGTTTCAATTTTTGCCAATTATTATGTTTGTTCCTTTTAACTTTCAATAAATTAATATAAAAATCATAAAAATATTATTCATACCTCTATGTCTGAAGAAAGGACCAAATGTATTCAGAAGAAAAACATTTGATCATTCTGTCACATGTGAAATCTACTCAAGAATAATTTATCTCCCTACAGGTTACCACATCAAATTCTAACAAACTGTACTCAAGTATTGTTTTAACATGCCCCAGCTTCCATTTCCCTACCTCTGGAAAGCATTTATCCTTTCAGAAAAAGCAGCCAAGTGTTTGGGAAACTGCAGTTGGTATTTAAATTCCTGTTTTGTGCTTCTAGCCTCCTACTAAATGGTTTTGCACTTCATGTATATATAGAATATTTTCTCTGTATTATTTCTATCAAATAGTCTAGAGTTCAATCACTACTAGCTGAGTTTTTATTAAGTACAAAATGATATGTCATAATTTGAGATAAACAGATGACTACTTCATAAAAGACTGTTCATTGTTGTATCAGTTGTAGTTACAAGTGTCTACACACGTGTATCGATTTGCAATAAATGTGTTTCTCTTGTGTGTGTATATATGTATATATAAGAGTAACGTTATAGACACACAACTTAAAAGTGAAACCATGTTCAAATAATTTATTTATTTTTATTATTTTACTGTTAGTTTTTAGATGAGGAAGAGCTATGTTGTACAAGATTACCCAAAACTAGAAGTTCTGTAGAATATTTAAGCCAAAGCTTTAGCACAAGCAGAAAAAAAAGTCAAGGAAAAAGAGGAGAGGCCATGGGATGTCTTAATTCATCTTAAACTGTAAGACCAAGAAAAATGTGAATGTTTCCATGGTAAAAAACCTCTGGAAAGTAACACTGAAGATTAAATATGTTGCTTTATGTCACAGATAACTTTTAAATTATTCTATGTCCAATTCAAGATACTATTACCCAAGTGAACTATATTAGTTACTTTCCATTGCTATGATGAAATACAATGACCAAGAGTACATTAAGAGGTAAGGAGTTTATTTTGGTTCAAGGATCCAAAGGATGGAGAACCTATAATGGCTGGAAAAGCATGGACTGGTAACAAGAGCAAGAACCTGGACAATTACATTTGATAACTGCACAGGCAAAAGAAAGACAGAGGGCGATAGATGGGTAAAGCCATAAACCCCTGTACTTGCTGGTTTCTGTGTCAACTTGACCCAACCTGAAGTTATCACAGAAAAAGGAGCCCCCATTTGAGAAAATGCCTCCATGAGATCCAGCTGTAAGATATTTTCTCAATTAATGATCAAGGGTGGAAAGGCCCACCGTGGGTGATGCCATCCCTGAGCTGGTAGCCTTAGGTTCTATAAAAAAAGCAAGCTGAGCAAGCCAAGAAGAGCAATCCAGTAAGCAGCACCCCTCTGTGGCCTCTGCATCCTCCTGTCTCCAAGTGCCTGCCCTGTTGGAGTAGGTACAGATTGTAGGTGTGGATTTTAAGGTTCTCATCCTAGCTGCCTGGAAGTCAGTATTCTGCTAGCAGCTTTTAGATGAAGATGCAGAACTCTCAGCTCCTCCTGCACCATTCCTATCTGGGTGCTGTCATACTTCCACCTTGATGATAATGGATAGAACCTCTGATCCTGAAAGCCAACACTAATTAAATGTTGTTTTCTAAGAGTTGCCATAGCCATAGTGTCTGTTCACAACAATAAAACATTAACTAAGGCAACCCCTCACATCCACTTCTGGTGACTTATTTCAAGGCTACATATCCTATAGGTTCCATTACATCCTTAAACAGTGCTAACAAGGGGGAACAACTCTTCTAATGTATGAACCTAAATGGGACATCTTTATCCAAACCTGCCACAAAATCTGACTGAAGTGTATTTTCATCATATCATACTTCTTTGTTGTTGTATAGCATATTGAAATATTTTATCCTGCAGGGAAGCTCTTTAATCAGGGAAGTAAGGAACTCAAAATAGATTCAAGAAGTACCTGAAACTCAAGAGATTCACTAGGCCGCTCCTTCCCAGAGTCAGCAATAAGCTAATCACAGTCACTCTGAGACAAGCCACGCTACAAAAATGATTTGTAGACTAGTCCAGCTTCTTGGAAGAAGCAGAAAACAGTGAGCTGTCTGAAAGAGGTTTAGACCAAATGAGTCACTTGAAAAGTACACTCTACAACCTGTTTGGTTCCCTACAGGCTGTCCAGTGTGCTCTATGTTTTCAGCTTTGTGAGATGGGCACCATGGTGGGCGCTTTGGTGAATGAAGCTGCCCTTGAGTCATTTTTGCCGCGATGAGTAACTCCTCATCCAGATTTCTGCAAGCAACGTGGATAAAATTCATTACTTCTTGGACTTGATTAAATTCATACTTTTGATCTGTTGTGGATTCCCTATCTGGAGTGTATACACATGTGTATAGTAAGTACCTCCCAGGGTAAGTTTTGTCATATAACATTTGTGCAATGTAGTTTTTAATTTTTTATTTGCACCACCATGAGTTCTTTTAAAGGCTTGCTGGCTACAAGTAAATATGGGTATAATAAACAAATTTAGTATATCAATCATCAGCCAATAAAACCCTAAATCACTTGTATAACTCACATAGAGCTTATTGTACATATAAAATCAATTAAGGGAGCACTATTGTCAAGGAAACCTAGAACTTCAAGAACAATAACAAGTGTTGTTCGAAACTCACGAATTCCATAATGATTTGTTATCTTGCATTTTTATTTGTGACAATAGTAAACAGACACAAAAGCATCAGGCTAAGTTAAAATTAGATTATGACACATCAGAGCAACAGTGTTACATTGTAGTAATAATCCTAAAAGTTTAATCTCCTTGGTTATTTTAACATACTTGCCTAGTTCCAATGGGTTAGGACATTACTCAGGTCAGAACCATCTTAGAGGAAATATTATTTTGTAAGCAAACTAAAAAGAAAATCTTTGAAAACTATATTTTGTTTAAAGCTGACAGTTTGTGGCAATGAGGTCTTATAGTTGGAGACATTAAAAGCCCTTATTGCAATGAGTTTCAAAAGAACCAAAAACTTCATTTTTCAAAATACTCCAATTTTGAATGTAAAAACAACTTTATGAATATTATTACATATTATTGTGAATAACAATTACATGAAATTATGAATTTATGTTTGACTTTAGGATCTTGGTGACAGTGCCATTACAAACTGGATGAAAATTTCATATGGCTTTATTAACGTGTGTCTCCATTTCTCATGCATAGTTACTAACAGTTGCAACTTCCTTCATTTTCTTCTCAATGTTAGAAGTTTGGAGTTACTTTGCATTTCCTGTCCTTTTATCTGGCAGTATCTGATCTAACAGTGTGAACTATACATCCTTAATAATCAGTCTTTAAATGCCAATCGACTCAAGGACATAGACTTAGATTTGGGATATTATGGACTGTGGTAATGGTTGAGAGGAAGAAAAATCAAATTTGACATACACTTTCTTTCTTTCCATTGTTCTTATATACATCTCCCAAATGACTAATTGGAAAGTCTTTCTTTTCACTTAACTGTCACTAATAACTATATTTAGCCTGATAACTCATAGTAAGCATTTCATTTGTCTATTAATAAGTTTTCCCTCTGTGACAGGAAGCAACTACCCCATCAATGTGAACCTTACTTCTGTGGCTCACTCACTTTTTGGGTCTTTGACCAGTAAGTTCAATTCTCAGCTTCTTTCTGTAAGGTTCATGTGCACACTCTCAGTTTCTGGCCACATTCTGTACACTTTAGTGTGCAATTTCACATGAAAGAATTTTTAACTTTGGTGCTAACTATCCACTTTTGGCTTAGAAAATTTCACAAGTAGACTCATCTCAATAAATCCTTGACCTTAACTAGTCTGCATCTATGAATATGTTCTGGCATTCTCTTTCACTTAGAGCCACAGTCATGAACAAATAGTTTATGCTACTTGGAAAGTAATCTAGATATTATGACACTTTAACTGAGATTATTATCTTCATAAACTTCTTATTAAGTAAATTGGTTCTTTTATAATTTCATACAAGCATAAGAAACAAATGCACTTCTGGCTATTTAGCCTGAAAATTAATATGAAATATAGACATGTGTCAAATTTAACACAATTATTCACACATTTATTGTTGCTATTAGAAATGCAGATGTCATTTGGTAGAATTACTTTCCTAGGTGAATATTCATTATGCAAAATAATAGGCTGCATAAACACTCAATATATTCTGTTCATATGTTCAATAAAGTAGGGTCACTTATAAGTCACTGAATTATTGTTTAAATACTTCTTAGTGATTTGACTAGATATTTAGTATGTGCATGGCATAAATAGGATTAATTTTTTATAATAAATTTTGATAATAAAATCTACTTCATTTGTAATTAAAAGCATTCACTAGTGAGTAATCACAATCCTTGAGGTTGATGCCATTTGTAAATGTACTGCGAAAGAAACTAGTACTATTAGGTCTTTTTCTAAAATTAAAATTTTAAAGCTGTGTGCAGATATTTTTTATTTAAATTTACTTCAGTTTTCTTTTCTCAGGGAGAAGCTAAGCATGAAACACCTATTTTCATGTGATCCTCTCATTAAGAGTATGAGAGACACACAGAACACAGACTGAGCAGAAAGCATCCTGGTGATGCTTATACAATAACCGTATTTAAAAACAAATGTGACAAATTATGCCCTTTCACTAGACACTGAGTTCAAAATGAATAGTACATGAGAATACTGATTATGTACATAAGCACTCATGAATTCACACAAATTAATGATGGGTAAGCATATTTTGTTTTCCAGAATACAGAGAGAGAGAGAGAGAGAGAGAGAGAGAGAGAGAGAGAGAGAGAGA
>NW_021620926.1:3222072-3237443 GCF_004785775.1 Grammomys surdaster
AGAGAGAGAGAGAGAGAGAGAGAGAGAGAGAGAGAGAGAGAGAGAGATTTATGACATAGAAATAGGAAACTACTGCCCAACATTATATAAACTCAAATATAAAGTAATATGCCCACAATCTCAGAATGGAAGAGGCATTTATCAAGAAATACTTTATGTACTATTACAAAATTTGGAATGCAAATCATCAATCGAAAAACATCAATGATGCAATATAGAGAATGCTCACAATAGATGTTTACTGGAGTAACATGTTGACAAATGTCACAAAATGAAGAAAATAGTCAACACACTGAGTGCTGTAGCCAGCTTGAGTACTAGATTCTGGATGGAATTAGGAGATTATTGCATATAGAGGACCAATAGCTGCCATAGAAACAGGGATGGAAGTAGCCATAACCACCATAGCCCTCAAGGCCATAGCTGAAACCATAGCCATAGCTCAAACTATAGAAGCCACCAAGGCCACAGCCAAGGCCACCATAGTAGTTGTAATAATAGTAGCTTATTGTGTCTAAGAATTAGGACTTGGTATGATGTTTAAGATGAGGTTCTGGAGAGTCAATGTAACCTTCTGTGCTTGGGCTTTTATAGTGTTCCAGTGCAGGTGTGTCAAACCATAATGAAGGAATGTCCTTCTCTTGGAAAGTACATCTTTTCTGAAAAACAGTATCATTAAGCCACATTTCTCATATTAAAGGCTTCCAAGATAAAAAGAAGACATTGTTCCTTTGAACTTAGTCTTATTTTTATCCTCAAAACTAGGCTTTTTTTTTCCTGAACAGTCAGTCAAATCATTCTCTGACAATTTGTACCTGTGCTTTGAGTATCAACCTCCTTTACTTCTATGATCCTGGAAGTATTTCCATTGCAGTGTTATCTCCATTTCACACTTCACTGGATTCCTCATAAAGACAGCCTTCTATGAATGAACAAATAAAGTAAAACATTATAAAATAGCCACACATGAATGTGCTTAGCTTAAAATCATGGGAAAGAAGATTTTCAGGAAGAGCATGAAGTAGCATTAGGTTTTACTAGTATATTTGCATATTATTGTGCTAAACCTTTTGAATATTTTGTTTAGTTTTTTATAGAATATATTCTTATTATATTATTGCTCCTCAACTTCTTTTGATCCTCCCCACCTATCTGCCCACTTCCTCCCCATTTCTTAAAAATACAAAATACCATTACAAAAATCAAAAAAGACTAAAGAAAAAAAAGCAAAACAGAAAAACAAGCAAAAAGAAAGAAATCACATTTATCATAGAGCCAACAGCGACTGGGCATATATCCAAAAGATTCCACGTCCAACTAGAGATACTTGTTCATTCATGCCCACTGCTTCAATATTCATGACAGCTGAAGACTGGAAACAGCTGAGATACCTATCTTTTTCTTTTTCATGATAAACTTACAAACATCTGCAAATGTAGCAACAGATCCAAGCTCACTTTTTAAGTCTCTTTATACAATGATTTGTGTGATACTGCCATTCTACTTAAATGAGTTTTCTCTAATTGTTCTTTTCGCTTTTGACTGACATCTTCATTTGCAAAGGCCTCATCTCAGCTCTCTATAAATCCTCCTTTCCCCATTCTAATACATGAATATCAATCACTAACTGCTACACCTTAAAGTCCATATTGGCTCCTGTAGAGTTAGAGTGTTGATGTTTACCTTTGTAAAGAAGTTAGATGATCTGGCATATAAACACTTTGAAGAAATTGACCTGCAATTATATTCTCGTTGTAACACCTTTTGAAATATTTATCAAATTGTAATTTTAGAAGTGTGTTATGAGAGAAAAATTATACAAAACATATTTTCAGACTGAGGAGTTTTAAGATAGATCACCATTATTAAGACTAACTTTAATGACAATAATCTTATCAGTGCAAAGAAATTGTTACAGACTTTTAGACAGAAAAATAATGGATAGGGCAGAGTACTTGGAAGATTTAAGTAACTTTCTGTCATAGAATTGTATGAAAATATGCGGACTTCCACATGCTCCCCTACACTCAAGAATCTTACCTAAATTAATCATTTAAGTGACTAAATAAATGCATGGAATCTTATGCATGGCCCAACTTGGTCATAAGCCATTTTAACACCCAACCATTCCTCCAACTGTCGTTTGCCTAATTCGGTACATGTCTCACAGACATTTGTCTCTGATAATGAACTAGAATGTTGTTATTAGCTCAAGCACCATCTTCTTTTTACTGCATAAAAATACTCGCTGATGACTGGATGAAGTTCATGTTACACCCACAGAATTCACTTACTTCTATCCCGAGCATTATGTTTTGTAGCCAGTTCTGTGGCAAGTATCAGGATTTTGCCAGTATCATCTTGTTGTCATCCATGGATTTTCTCTTAAGCAATTTTTATTTGCATAATAGCATTTCCAACTGTCCATAATACATATTAAAGTATTGTTGTTATTTTAAAATGTATTTACCTTTCAAAATTTCAATTTGGTCATACACACTCATTATCACCTCCTTCTCCCTTACCATAGTGTCCCACCCTGATCCCTCTGAAATTTCATGTCCTTCATTATAACCTTAAGGCTCTGATGTACTGTATACTGATAAGTGCTGTAGTTTGTACGTTTCTCATGGAATGAAGAATAAACAACCTTCTAGCAACCATGTTCCAAAAAGGAGAATAGCTCTTCCTATCTCTATGTTGTACTGTCTCCTCTGGCAAAGTTAGGGACTCAGGGTCTTCCCTCATTCCTGATAGAATTTTACTCAATTGATCTTGGGTAGGCCCTGTGCACACAACCACAGTTGCTATGAATTGGTAAGTACAACAGCCATGCCATGTTCAGAAATTAGCATTCTACTGCTCTCCTCATCATTCAGATCTTAAGGCTTCTCAACATGTCCTTCCTTGGTGTCTCTGAGCCTTGGGTTGAAGAGAGAACGGTATATGATCCCTTTGTCGCTGAGCCCTCAACAGTTACATTTGGGACTTTAACTATTACGAGTATGTGCTTTAAGCATTCCCCAGTGAGTAAAGGAACGTTTCTGACTGAAGTTGAGACCTACACAGATCTAGGGTAATAAACACAAATGTTTACACAGAAGTTTGACAACATGAATTCTTAGCATATATTTTATGGCTTAACTTATTCTATATATTGTTCAATATAGTAATTCAAAATTAACTGAGAAACTTACCTTTCCCCCAAAGCATAACATTTTCTGTTTTGTTTACAAAACTATGCAAATGCTAGTTTTCCTCCTGATGTACCAGTTCTCTACCTTCTTATATGTCAGCAAGGTACACATAGAGACCGCTTCTATATTACTTCTTTTTCTCTCTTTGTGCTTTAGTGTTTATAAGCTTTACCAAAAAGTAAATAAAATTCTTCTTATAAAAATTGTGTAAATATGAAAAAATTAGACACCCTTCTCTACAGATCCATTATAAACCAGCCAGCCAATTTAAATAATTCTGTAGTCAAGACTAATTATCCTTCATAACAAATTATCTGCAGGTTTAAAATATTATTGTCTAATCTCTACACATGATTCTTCACTATTTAAAGTACCTTTCGATTCCATTTATTGCAATGTAAATAATTTCTATGTGATTGCTACCAAAGTCATAACTTTTTCTTGAGTCAATGATAGTCACCTTGAGTACAATTCATGACTCTGCTAGGATATAAATTAAGATCATCACAATCATAAACACATTAGTAGCAAGATAATAAATATCACTGGAGATTGGTGACTAATGCTGTGAGGAATAAATTATGTTTGATGTAATTTTCTTGAATAACTAAAGGCTAACAGAAACATTAGAAGATTCTAGAACCAGGAGTTTGTGATCCACAGACAATCTTGGGTTTGATGCAGCAGTCTAGTTAAAATATTATTTAAATGGGATGAGAGACAATATTACTCATACTGAGTTAGAAAAAAAAGGGCATTTAAAAGCTGGTTACAATCAACTGTTTCTATTAATGAAAGTAGAATAAAACTTGAAACACTATTACCTACTCAATTCGAAAAGTGTAAAGACCCACTGAGCATGAACACATTATCGTATTAAGATCTCTAACCCTTTATAAATGTAAAATCTACTGCTTCTGAGTTAGAAGTAAGACATACTTTACAAGCAGGAAATCATGCTGATGCTGGAGAGCTGAATGCTGGATAGCTATCCAGCCACCAAGGGCTAGCCAAGTAATTGATCCTGAAGGAGAACCTACCATTAACTAAACCAGGGTAATTTCTAACTGCGTTCTAAATAGGATTTGCATGGAAGAAAGGGAAGTGGGAAGCGTGTGATCATATTGCTATCTAAATCAAACAAATAACAGTAATAAAAAGTACTTACCTACACCTTACCAGGGCAATACTAGCTTGGCAGGTTGCTCATACTAGTTCTGAGTATTCATGGATCTCTTGAAAATTTCTGAAGTTGCTTCTTGATTTATCCATGGTTAGATGGCTAAGTCATTAAGGAATAGAGCAAAGACCTGTGATTAGTTCACATTTTTATCTCAAGTTCTAAAACAATGAACTCTGCACTATTTATTTTAAACTTTGAATAGAGTAAGACTTCTGTGGACAAAAGGAAAAAAATATAGAATCTGAGAGCAAGAGTCTATAACCAAACCCAGTATGATTTTCTCATGGTTTCATAAAAAAGATACTTGGTGAGGGATACACTTAATATAAAGTGTATAGAAAGGCATGGGTGGGTCTTGATTGCACAGTCTATAAAACACCTACATTTCATAGAGATGATATGCTAAAATATTGTCTGAACTCATACTATAAGGTAGGGAAAGATGTATCATTAAGCATGTTGTCCATTGTATATAAAATTACATAACATAACTGGAATCATTTGGATTAGATGAAGTCATTGGAACTAAGGGTATATACATTTCTTTTTTTGTATAAAATATCAGGTCAGAAATATTGGAGTAAAGATCACGATGTGAGAAATAATTTTCAAGGAAAATGTGGTTCAGTGAAACATGACAATCATATATTTCTAAGTTATCTAGGAGGTACATTTTGTGAAAAATACAAATGAATCAAGACTCAGAATGACATAGAAGACAAAATGTTTATAGGAATCCCATGCTGAGAAACATCACAAAAAGGATGATAATTTTTTTTTTTTTGCCACATAGCATGCTGGAATGAGAACATAGAGCTGGAGTGATGGATTTTGGATCAGGAAACTGATCACCACAGATCACAATCGTGCTTTCAGACACAATCATGCTTTCAAACCCAGAGAACGTCTACCCTCCATAGAATAAGAGACAGAAGTAACTATAGCCATAGCCACTATCGCCTCTGAGGCCAAACCTTAATCCATCACCATATCTCAGCTCACCACTGAAGCCATCAAGGGTGTAGCCAAGGAGACTAAAAGAGTTGCTGCAGTTGTGGTTCATTATGTGTGGGTTGAGCATAGGTTTGATGCCCAGGTGAGTTTCTTGGGATGAAGTCTCCAAAGACATAAATTTCTGATCACTTAACAGGTTCACTGTCATTGTGCCTGAGCTTTTACACTTAGCCTGTGAAGGTGTGGAAAACCACATGTCTCTATGATCTCTCTCAAAGTGCTACTTTAAAGAAAAGTAATTATATACATTACTAATGTAGGATGGCTCTAAGAGGCAGGAAGACATCACTCCTTTGAGGTTAGTTTAATTTTCATGCTCAAAGAGATGCCTTTTCATTGAATGTACAAACCATCAGTAGCTACTGATTGTTTAAAGTTCATTATGATTTTTTGGCTTCATAAATTTTCCTTGCACGTATTTTCTAATCTTACACTTAGAAATCAAGTTCTCTTATTTGAAATAGACTTTATATTTTGTTCATGGTCAATCATGTCTTTATCTTTCCTTTAAAAGTATTTACCTCATAATGATACATTCTTCTGTCTAGAACTTAACTAGTAAAATATTTTAAACCACTTTATATGACTGAAATTCATTTGAGACCATTTTGTGGTGAGAGAGAAATGCCAGTCCCTTCTAAACAACACAAGCCCTGTCATTCTCTTTGCTTATCTACCAGAACTACTTGATAAGACTCTACTGCTAGACACAGCACATGTTTCTTGTGGTGGTTGTTATTGTTAGTTTTGGTTTGCTTGTTTGTTTGGGTTTTTTTTGTTTGTTTGCAAGAAACAGAGAAATTAAGTTCGAACTAGACTAGGTGTTCTTCTCTGATCTGTAGCATTCATAATGCCAGAAGTTGTTATACAGTTTAGGATTACATAACTTGCCAATTAGGATCCTTTTCTTCTCTTCCAGTTTATATATCTGTTATTTCATTCTAATGCCACCTTTGCTAGCACAGACTTCAAATACTGTTAAGTATGTATAACTAGTTTAGAGAAATATACTTCTTCACATGAAAAACTATTGCCAAAAATAGTCAGATGATGAAATCTCCAAAGACATGAATTGATGGTCACTTAATGGATTCATCACATGGCAACATTGTTGGGAGGTAATGGAAGGTACTGAGTAGAACTTACCTACAGGAGCTACGTGGGCAAGAGGTTCCCCAGGGCTCATATGTTGCTTTCTCCTTTACTTCTATTGCCTTTTCTCTGTATGTAGTATACCATAAAATTGTTCCCCTAACTCCTAGTTTGCCAATATTCTATTCCAAATGGGCCCAGAAACACAGAAGCAAGAGACTATGGAATGAATTTTTTGAAATTGTGAGCTAAATTAAAGGCTTCCTGTTTAAGTTGTTTCCACAGAATTTGTTCTAATAAGAGAATGCAATTAAAATAGATACATTTACTCTCAATTGAAGAACAATAATTAGCTATGCAAAGGAGAAACAGAATTGATTTTGGTAGCTGTAATTAATATTTAAGCAGAAACAACATCAAAATACAGTTACAGGAAACCATAGAAGCAGTGTGTGCACAAGGTGTATTCATTTGACAATCACTGGAATGATGTAGAGACAAATTGTTTGAAATGAAACTCATTAAACTTACACTCACATGCATTAAAAATTCTTATTTTTTATGGAAATAGTAGCAGTAACATTTTCTGGTCATTAGCCCTGGAAATGTAACTCAGCTTACATTCCCCAAGACACATCACTCAGATTATCTGCTTGCATGAGATTTCAAGATAATGTCTTTCCTAGATAGTCATCTTTCTCTCTTCTCTGTGCCATGCTTGGGCATGGTATTTCACTAAGGAATCCTTTGTCATGTGTCAGAGTTTTTGCAGCAGTTTTCACTTGGCTTTCAATAATTTTCTTTGAAACACTTTTAAAAGCTAGGTGCCTTGAGGAGGAGTAGCAGGGTGGTGGTACAGCAACAGCAAGTTTAGATCCAGAACAATATACAATTAGATACAAAGAGCTCAATGGGGAGCAGGTCAATGGGTAAAATACAGTTTATTATTATTTGCTATACAGTTGACTTTATTTTATGATATATTTTAAAGCGGAAGTGCCTCATCACAACAAGACAATTGATGATAGAGATGGGGAAAAACTAATCACCTTAATTTGATCATCACACACTGTATCCATGCATTTAATAATATGTATGTTTTTTTAATATATATGTCCTAATTATGTGTAGTTATCATATAAATTTAGAAACAAAAAATACTTAGAATGTTTTAAGAGACTATCTCATTGAAAAATTATGGGAATTTTTAAGTAAAATCTAAATTGCCCCAATACTAAATATACGCACATGTTAAAGGCGTGTGTGTCTATGTGCATGTGTGTGTATGTATGTGTGTAAAGTACGATGATCCAAAATGGACCCTAAACTTCAATAGCTTCTTTATTCAAAGAATAATAATTTGTTCTTCCCATAAGAGTGTACTGATATTCTTTTTTGCTATGCTCTTTCTAATTCATTTAAATACTTAATCTTAATTTTGCTATATTTTGTGAAGGACAAACCTGTTCTCAACATTTCCCAGTTGCTTCCTTGAAACAATCACATTGGTAGTTTTCTCTAAAATTCTATTTGATTAAAAACTTGTAAACAAATACTTGCTGTACTATGGCATGAGATCCCCATAAATCCTTGATAGTAAGGAAATGCCAAGTCAATGTCAAACATCTTTCAAAAGTTGGTGTGCTTTTATTTTTTTTGTTTTTTGTTTTCTGAGACAGGGTTTCTCTGTATAGCCCTGGCTGTCCTCGAACTCACTCTGTAGACCAGGCTGGCCTCGAACTCAGAAATCTGCCTGCCTCTGCCTCCCAAGTGCTGGGATTAAAGGCAGGCGCCACCACCGCCCGGCTGGTGTGCTTTTCAATACATTATTTTCTGAAAATATCTACTTTTAAAATATCCAAGCCAGGTTAAATTCATTCTTATATGAATAATTGTTACGAAACATGAGGAAAGGCCTATGTATCAGGGGAACATGACTGTCATCACCGAGCTCAGTCCTCATTCATTGTGTCATATAAGTTGTCACAATATATTTATTCATGAATCTATTACTAGAGTTCTTTCTACAGTTTCCTGAAATCAGTAGAATCTCACATTCCTCATGTAATACCGTAAAATTTATAATTAAAATCACACTATGAGCCAGATACAATGGAACACAACTGCAACCATAATATCAGAGTGATAAAGTTAGAGTGGTCATGAGATATGTCTAACATCAACGACATTAAAAGCTGGGACTAGCCTAATCTACATCATATCCTCTCTCAATACAAAAATAAATTAAGTAAATGAATAGGTAATTAAATATAGTAGCATATACTATTTGTGAACAGTGAGAACATTACACAAAGAAGCTGTACTTTTGTAACCAGTCTAAGTTTGGAAGGAACTATCCAAAGAAGTCTGCAATCCATTTCAAGATTAAAATGAGGAACAAAGTGCAATATTACATTTATTCTTTTAAAAAAGTACAGAAATCTTGATTGAAAAACATCAATTCTCAGTATTTTTAGTTTATGGGGGAAGAAATGTGCCTGAAGAGAAAAATGGCAGCTGTTTAAATAACGATGGGTAAGAAATACTGAACATAAGCAAAGATTGTGGCCAATTCCCAACTCATCTAAAAATAGGGTCATGTAGTGTGCCCAGGAGGGACCAGGAGCTGACATCAATCATCGAGAGCCCTGCCATTGTTTCATATGGATACTCAACACACTGGAACAATAACCAATAAAGTACTCTGTCTTGTGAAACTCATAAAATAACCCTGCGTAGGCTCAAATATACAGCAATGTAACGTATTCCCATGAACCAGCATCATGACATATGTTCCCTTTAATTGTTAATTAGACAAAGTATTAAAATGCTTGTATGAATTAAGAATGCCTACAAATATCAAGATGTCTTGGATTTAAGCCTAAAGCACACATGAAAACATATTTTGTGAAATGGAGTCACTAGCTGAAATCATATTAGCTGTTTTGAAATGTATTTCATGGCTAGCAACATTACATTTTTATAAGGTAAAATGTCAGGTTTCAATTAATATATACAATGGGTAATGGTCAAGTCAGGACAAATACTATTTTCACCTTAAAGTTTTATATTCCTCTTGTACTGAAATATATATTTATTTTGGAAAATATATCACATTGAAACATATCACTCAGATATGTCAAAATTATGTGTGAGATTGTGTTTAGATGCATAAACATAAGTAAAACAAGGTTTTGAATGTTTACAAACATATGTATTAAAATAACATGTCTAGGAATAACTCAGAAAATATAAATATTCCTGCCTACAGCCTAGCAGGGTGAGCCGAGTCAAATTTAGTGATGGATTCTGGAAGAAACAGTCCTTCACAGATGACCATGTTTTCAGTAAATGCCAGAAGAAAAGTATCTGCCATAGAAAGAGGGATGGAAGCAGCCATAACCACCATAGCCTACAAGGCCATAGCTGGAATCATGACCATAGCCCAGACCACTGAAGCCGCCAAGGCCACAGCCAAGGCCACCATAGAAGTTGCCATAATAGTAGCTCATTGTGTCTGAGATTTGAGACTTGGTGTGATGTTGAAGGTGAGGTTCCAGAGAATAGAAGTGACCTTCTGCTACCAGGTTTTATAGTGTACCAGTGTAGGTGTGTCATACCACAACAAAGTATCATTCTCTTAGAAAATATATCTTTGGATAATCACAGTATGATTTTATCATGCTTTTCTTATTAATATTATTAATATTTCTAAAGATACATAGAGTGTTTCATTTTGTGCTTAAATATTTTAAATTTTCATTGTACTTTGATCATAATTCAAATTTCACATATCTCTATAATTACAATGAAATTTTCAATCCTTTGAAATTGTTTTAGAATGTAAGTAAAATAGATATGTTTGGGTATGTGGATATTTCAGCATCCATGATATTTTCTGATGTGGCAAAAATATTTTAAAGTTTATGCCTCATTAAATATCATATTTTTGTTTTCTAAATCTCATAGGTAAATTACATTAATGCAAGAAAACATAGTCAGAATTTCCTGACAAAATAGAGGAAATAATTTTCTCTATCTTAATTTGTGTGTGTGTGTGTCTGTCTGTCTGTCTGTCTGTATTTGGTTTAGCTGTTAAGGGCACTTGTTGCTTTTCCAGAGGTCTTGGGTTCAATTCTCAGAACCCACATGGTGTCTCACCATGGTGGGTCTCACCATGGTGAGACTGTTTGTAACTACAGTCTCAGGGGATATGAACCCTCATCTGGCCTTCATGAACACCAGGGACATACATGGTACATGAACATACTTACAAATACACACATAAGGTAACAAAACACTTAAACACATAAAATAATAAAATAAGTGATTCTAAAATATTGTAAAGGTGAGAAACCATTACTGTTCCTTCTTGCCTATGGGTAATTCGGTAGCCTACTAGGTGTCTCCATTTTTAGATCTGAAATTCAAGTTTTATCACAACATAACAAACACCTAAAGTTTTCTTTTCAAATAACACATTATGTAAAATATCCACTTTCTCTAGAAAATACTTCCAACTTGTCCCGAGGAACATCAGTTGATTTTGTCACTGTAAACCTTCAGCTCACATTTTACTCTCCCTGATTAATCCCATTACTCTCTATGTTATAACTCTCTTCAGGTATTTCATTCTCTGACCTTCCTCATCTCTTTCCTGAGTACTCATTTATCACTATGAGAATTAAGTTTTCAAGCCTCCAAAGTATTACTTACAAATCCTTTGGGTTGGAAGGTTTCATCTTCATAATCCTACAGATTAATATAATACCCAATAAAACTAGACAAAGTGGGTTGTCTGTTACTGCTGTTGAGCCTCTGTTCCCTGAACATGTGAAACCTGGGATAATATTTTTTAAAAAAAGATAATGTGATTACATGAGGGAATGTCAGATTTCACATTTGAAGAAGGGAAAGATGAAAAAAGCCTGACATTCAAAATGGGGCACCTCATTTAATTGAATCAGGACTATAGAAATGTATTTGTATGGGAATTTGGACTGGGAAAAGGGCCATAGCAATAACATTCAGGTGTTAATTGCTAACACCTGAGTAAGGTGAGCCCAGTCTAATGCTGCGTATAAAAATCTGTGAGTCTCTATGAACTGTGCTTGAGCATATGGAAGTGAACATGTGTTTCTTCATGACAGTTTATGAAAACAAAATAAGGGCTATCTGTACAGATTTTAGAGTTAGAGGAGCAAACTATTCTGATGGGGCTTGAATATTGCCACAAAATAAAGGTGCAGATGTAAATATACTATTATTAGTATAAATTTAGTAAGTTGAGAAAAAAGGTCATCTAGATTATACCATGGATCTAGCCATCATTTGGTGTAGTCCTGGCACATAATTTAAGAGTAACTGCTCTGGGTAAACATACGAGGTTACACTCAGTGAAGTGTATAGACCTCAACCCCACTGTAGCTTCACACCAGGACATTGATATGGAAAATATTAAAGAAAACTTACTATTTGAGAAATATTAACTCTAATAAAAATTTCCAAAAGCAAGGAAAACATCACACAGGAGGTTTTTTTTTTAAGTTCTAGAATATTGCAGCAAAATTAGAAAAAAACTAGAAAGTATAAATAAAGAACAGGATAAACAACTACCACATAAACACCAGCACATAGAGGTATATTCTATCACTCAAGTCCTTTCTTTAATATATGCATGAAAAGTTTCTCACAAACTTCAGTTTTTGTTTTTGTTTTGTTTGTGTGTGGGAGGGGAGCTAGCAGAATTTATATTTTAATTGGGTATTTTATTTATTTACATTTCAAATGTTATCCCTTTACCTGTTTTCCCCTCCAGAAACCCCCTATTCCATCTTCCCTCCCCCTGCTTCTATGAGAGTATTCTCCCACCAACCCACCTACCTACCCACTCCTGCCTTCCTGCCCAGGCATTTCCCTACACTAGGGCATCAAGCCTTCATAGGAGCAAAGGTGTCTCTTCCTGTTGATGCCGAACAAGGCTGTCCTCTACTACATATGCTGCTGGAGCTATGGATCCCTCCATGTGTCCTCTTTGGTCGTGGTTTAGTACCTGGGAGCTCTGGGGAGTCTGGTTAGTTGATATTGTTGTTCTTATGGGTTGCAAACCCCTTCAGCTCCTTCAGCCTTTTCTCTAATTCCTCCGTTGGGGACCCTGTGCTCAGTCCAATGGTTGGCTGCAAGCATCCACCTTTGTATTTGTTAGTCTCTGGCAGAGCCTCTCAGGAGACAGCTGTCTCAGGCTCCTGTCAGCATGCACTTCTTGGCATCCACAATAGTGTCTGGGTTTGGTGTCTGTATATCAGATGGATCCCCAGGTGGGGCAGTCTCTGGATGGCCTTTCCTTCAGTCTCTGCTCCACACTTTGTCTGCATATTTTCTCCCTTTGAGCATTTTTTTCCCCTTCTAAGAAGGAGTGAAGCTTCCACACTTTAGTCTTCCTTCTTCTTGAGCTTCATGTGGTCTGTGAATTTTATCTTGGGCATTCCGAGCTTTTGGGCGAATATCCACTTATCAGTGAGTGCATACCATGTGTGTTCTGTGACTGGGTTACATCACTCAGGATGATATTTTCTAATTTCATCCATCTGCCTAAGAATTTAATGAATTCATTGTTTTTAATAGCTGAGTAGTACTCCATTTTAATTTAACATCATCTAGAAAAATACACAATTAAAAATATACGTGTTTTAGTCAACTGCTGGATGGAGCCTCTCTGAGGACCGTTATACTAGCATAACTGTCTGCAAGCATAATAGAGAATCATTAATAGTGGAGGAGTCTTGTGAAAGAGTTGAGGGATGGAATTGAAGGATCCAGAAGGAATAGGAACTCTACAAGCAGACCAGCAGACCCTGAATCTGGACCCCTGGGGGCTCCCAGAGACTGAACCAACAACTAAATTGCATACATAGGCAAGACCTGGGTCCCTGAAAATATGTAGCAGATATGCAGCTTGGTCTTAATGTGGGTGCCCCAACAGGAGCGGGGGCTGGTCCTGATTCTCTTACTTACTTATGGATTCTGTTCCTCTGAGTCTCCTTGTCTGGTCTCAGTGGGAGAGGATGTGCTTAGTCCTATAGTGACCTGATGTGACAGGGTGGTTTCGTATCTCTACCGTCTCAGAAGAGAAGGGGTCTCAAGTCCCTCAAGTCAAGGACTAAGCAGATCTTCTCCCACTGAGGCCAGACCAAAAAGATCTCTGCTCTACATGTTCCAGGGACCTCAGACAGGCCCCTGTATGCTCCTGGTTGGTGGTTTAGTGTTTGGGAGCTTCCTGCGGTCTGGATTAGTTGAGAATGATGGTCTTCCTATGGGTCACTCTCACTTTCAACTTCTTCAATCCTGTTTCTATTTCAACCATAGGGGTTGAGTTTGCTGAATAAAAACAGTTCCTGGGTTACTAATACCAAGACAAACACCAAGACCTTA
Source organism: Grammomys surdaster (assembly GCF_004785775.1). NCBI lineage: Eukaryota > Metazoa > Chordata > Mammalia > Rodentia > Muridae > Grammomys > Grammomys surdaster. Next base: position 3,235,990 of record NW_021620926.1, read on the forward strand.
TATTTTCATCAATAATTAAAGAAAGCTCCAGAAACCTGGGATGTGAGAGACTCCTAGGACTCAAGTGGGGGTGACCTTAGCCAAATTACAGTGAGGAGAGTGAAATGGTAGAGTTCACCTCCAGTAGATAGACAGGGTCCCAAGTGAAGGGACAGTAATACCTACTCATAGTCAAAATTTCTGTGCCCAGTCCTGTAGTGACCTGATGCACACTCAGAATTGTTCCGATGTAATAGACATGCAGGGACAAAAATGAAGAAGAGACTAAAGGAAAGGTGGTCTAGTGACTGATCCAACTTGAGATACATCTCATGGTTGGGGGGAGCACCAAAATTTAACACTGTTACTGATGCTATGCTGTGCTGACAGACTGGAGTCTGGCATGGTTGTCCTCTGAGAAGTTCTACCAGTAGCTTATTGAGACAGACACAGATACTTACACCCAACCATTGGACTCAAGTCAGGGACCCTTCTGGTTGAATTAGGGGAAGGAATGAAGAATCTGAAAGGGAGAGCAGCCCCATAGGAAGACCAGCAGTCTCAACTAACCCAGACCCCAAGGATTTTAGTTACTCACAGATCCCAGACATTGAGCTGAGCCACCAATGAGGAACATAAAGGGACCTGGCACATTTAAAACAGAGAACTGCCTGGTCTGGACTCAGTGGGAAAAGATCTGCTAATCCTCCAGAGACTTGAGGACCCAGGGAAAGGGGGGGATTGGAGGGGGGCACCCTATAGGAGTCAAGGGGGAGGAGGAATGAGATGAGGAACTGTGAAGGGGGGGCGAGAAGGAGGACAACGACTGGAATGTAAATACATAATTTAATTTGAAAAAATAAAAAACAATTCTTGGTTGACGAAGCTGTGTTGACAGGAGTCAGTGTGTCTCTTCTCTATAAAACTTCCAATTTAAATTATATCATAACAAAAATATGCCATAGCAGCCTTTTTGTCTCTAAGGATGAAATTCATGTTTGAAGCTTAACTGTGGAAATCATTTGGTAGTAATTAAAGATGAAATGCATGAAACTCATTGAGATGCAGCAGGTATAATATGGGTAAGTATATTTGTGTGAGCATGTGTGTTCATGTTTCTACAGGTACATGAACAAGTATGCACATGTTTATGTGTAGGACAGGTGGCAATCCATCGTGTTTCCCACAGAAATGCTGTCCATATTATTTGAGAGAGGGTCTCCCACTGTCCTGAAGTTCATCAATTAGGCTAAACTTACCAATGAGCTACAGGGATCGCTCTGTCTTTGCCTTCTCAGCCCCAATGTAAAACCTGATCCCATTCCTAAGTCAGCAGCTATTTCAAATTGGTTACAATTATAGATGGAAAATTAATTTTCTCCAATAAAGTTTTACTGCGGTACAAGCCATTCTTGTGGTTTATCCAGTGCCCACCAGTAGTTGGGCAACACACACAGAGAGAGAGGGGGGGGGCG
>NW_021620926.1:3237843-3249978 GCF_004785775.1 Grammomys surdaster
GAGAGAGAGAGAGAGAGAGAGAGAGAGAGGAAACTTTGAGTTCTTTTTGTCATAATGTTTAGTCAGGGCATTATTTATTTATTTATTATTTTTACTTTACAGGTCATTTGTGCGTGTGTGTGTGTGTGTGTGTGTGTGTGTGTGTGTGTGTAGTATGGTTTCCAGTTTTGTGGGTTTTTTTTTAATCTAATTCCTGAGTGTCCAAGTATGGGTATCTTTGCATCTATCTTGTGCTTTTACTTTAGCTCTTTTTCTTCTGTTTGTTTTGTTCTGTTCTAATGTATTTGTTTTATCTACTTGTATTATTATTCTTTTGAAGCCTGTTTCCTAAGAAGAAGTATGAATGCAGATGAGAGAGGAGGTGGAAAGAATCTCAGAGGAGTTTCAGGAGGGAACATTTTAAACATAATATGTTGTATCAAGAAATCTATTTTCAATGAAAGAAAATTAGGGAAAAAGAATTGATGAGAAAATGATTTTAGCTTTAGGTATTAAATAAGAAAAAAAATCTGTACTGTCAATGCAGCATTGTGGTAGGCAGATACATTATAGACAGGACTTACTGAATACCATGCCAGGATTAGGCAAATTTTAATGGGTATTCTCTTGAGCAGTTTTCCATGGAAGTAGAAAAAAATCAATAACAGTATTTAACCAGAATAAGTTCTTGTGCCAAAGCCATTTCATATGTGCTATAACTCTGAAATATCCAGGAATATGGTCAAGATAGAGAAACTTCATGCAGTCCATTAAATTTATGATGTCAGCTAACCCAAAGATCCACAGAACATCCAGCTGCAAAGCACAGAAATTCATTTTACAAATCTGAGATATAAATGTTTGGAACCGGGATTTTAAGGTAACCACTTTCTTTTGAAGGACTAGTTAGGAGAATCTGTTCTTTATTATGGTTTCTGGGATTACCAGAAACTACAACTTCCTTGGACTTAGGTATTTCAGTCAAATCTCTGCTCCCATGGTTACATGGTGGACTCCTTTTGGACTCACAGATCTTCCCCACCTGCATGTGCCTGACACTTTGTCTCCTCCCCTAGTACTACAAGTACTTAGTTCCCCCTTTCTCCCATTTAACACCACCTCCTATAGTTGAGTTACCTACACTTCCCCAAGAAAGGAAAGTGCAATGTAGCACAGTAGAATAGCGTGATGGATTGTTCTCATATCTATGTAACATGCTGTGTTGGTTTGAATATGCTTGGTCTGTGGGAAGTAGCACTATTAGGGGGTGTGGCCTTGTTTGTGGCCTTGTTGGAGGAAGAGCATCACTGTGGGGGTGGTCTTTGATGCTCTACCCAGTGTGGAGGAGACCATTTTCCTAGTTGCCTCCAGAAGGGACAGTCTCCTTCTGAATGCCTTTGGATCAAGATGCAGAGCACTCAGCTCCTTTTCCAGTATCATGTCTTCCTAGATGCTGCCTTGCTTCCTGCCATGATGATAATGAACCGAACCTCTGTAACTGTAAGGCAGCCTCAGTTAAATATTTCCCTTATAAAGAGTTGCTGTCATCATGGTGTCTCTTCACAGCAATAAAACCCTAATGAAGACAGGGCTGTAACTCAACCAAGACAGAAAGCAGGAGCTGATGGAGAGGCCATGGAAGGATGTTACTTACTGACTTGCTTCCCCTGGCTTGTTCAGCTTGCTTGCTCATAGAACACAAGACTAGCCCAGGGATAGTACCACCCACAATAGGCTAAGCCCTCCCCACTTGATCACTAACTGAGAAAATGCCTTACATCTGGGTCTCATGGAGGCATTTCCTCAAAGGAGGCTCCTTTCTCTGTGATTAAAAAAACCCACATTACTTTAAGTATTCTATATTTACTGTTATTTATAAATGATTGTACCTAATTTTAAATTAAATATTGGTTGTTATAGTTGTTGTGTGTACATAAAAATCTATGGCCCATAGAGAGTTCAGTATTTCCCACAGCTTGGCATTCACTAAGGACTTTGGACTTAAAAGATTCATCTCTTTTTTTAATTAATTCAATGAAAAGTCACTATAAGATGTGGACTTCCACACTAGCTCATATTTTAAAGTTTTGAGATATTCTTAAGTGTTAACATTCAACCATATATTCTTTTCTTCATTTATAGGGTCAAATATTATAGGAAGAAATCGGCTCTGTGAACCCTTGATGGTGCAGAGAACATCTGACACTAAGGCATTTGGAACAGTGAGTGACAGCTTGCTCCCTCAGTGCAGAAGGATGTGGACATACTCAAGTACCTGGAAAGTGAAGAAAGGTATCATCCATAAGTATGGCTGACAGATTCTTAATAATTCATGAGGATGTTAAATGCAGAGAAGATCCTCCTTAAAACTTTAGATACAATGAAATATGTTATTATAAGTAACCTTAAATAATATGAAGGATTTTATTCTCATAAGTACCAGAAAGTTGAGAATCTAAATTATTATTTTTGTGGGAAAATCTTATCAGAAAAGAGCATCAGCTGCATAACAAAGCATAGCTTCTAACCCTTTCACCCTCTTACATTTGTACTGATACAGAAAAGCTAAACAAATATGTCCATGTGGATAACGTTATTCTGAACCAATTGTAAAACATATAAATCTGTGCAGTCATTATGTAAAAAATGAAGCCTGATACTTTATATTCAAGAGGAAATTTTATTTTAAAATAACTCAGAAATGTCACAGAAGACAGAAGTCAGAAGCCGACACATCATAATCAGGAGTTGCTGACAAGATACAGTTTTAGTAGTCCCATCTCTGCCCAGGGACTGAAGTATCCATGGATTCAAACAGTGGCACAGCATCCTGGTACTTTCCTTAGAAAATCACATGACTAGACAAAAATACTCAGAGTTCTGAAGTGATAATGATTTTCTCAGTAAAACCCAGAGGAATGATATCCTCCATAGAAAGAGGGACGGAAGTAGCCATAAAAACCGTAGCCCCCAAGCCCATAGCCAGAACCATAGCCATATCCCAGGCCACCAAAGCCACCAAGGCCATAATAGTTGCCGTAGTAGTAGCTCATTGTGTTAGTGGCTGCGGACCAGGTATGAGGTTGAAGTTGAGCTTCCTGAGAATGACTGTCGCCCTATACACCTGGATTTTTATACTTTCTCAGTGCAGGCCTGGCAAACCACATCAAAGGAATTTCAATCTCTTTGTAAGTCATTGGTGGGAAACATCAAAGTTTCATCACACTTTACTAGTAAGTGTAATTCTGAAGATGCACAATCATATACTTTTCTTTTGAATATGTTAATAGCTAATGTTTATAACAGAATTATATTTGCTTTAATTATGGCAATGCCTTTGTGATTTCTCTACTTCTACATTAAAATGTAATCATGCAAGCTCCCTTTTATTTGTCAACATTTTAGATTTTGCTTCTTTTATTATTATTATATTTCACTTAGCATTCCATAATGTAATTCATTCTATTTCCACGCATGTATATCACTGTAGTTAGCTCATCATCATCTTACTATCACCTCACTTTCCCCTCTTAACTACTGTTGACGTTTCATGCCCAAAAGTCCCACTTCTGATTTGATGTATTAACATATCTGTGATATACATACATATACAAGACACCTATGATCATATACTATATATATATATATATATGTGTATATACATATATATCTATATCATACACATATCATACATATATAATCATGATCATGTGTATATATGATCATATATATATATATATATGCAGATGGCAAGTGCTAAGTGCTATACTCCTTAAAATTTTAGATTCTATGAAGGATGTTATTATTATAAATAACCTTATATAATATGAAGGATTTATTCTTGTAAGTATCAGAAAGTTTGAATCTTATTATTATTTCTGTGAAAAAATCTTATCAGGAAAGAGCATCAGCAGCTGCATAGCAGATACAATCTTCTGAGCCAGCACCCCTATACATTTTCTCCTGATACAGAAATGCTAAACAAATAATTCCATATGTGTATATGATATGTCTCAAGGTTTTTAGATTTTTTTATATCATCTAATGATAGTGAGATTTTTTCTTTCAAATCAGAATTAGTTTTGCTCTTTTCCAGATACTCTATTTTCTTTCTTTTAAAATTATCCAATCATTAACTTATGGAATTATGAAAATGATGTTTGTAATCAACTAGAATATAAAGATGATTTCTTTACAAATCTATGGCTAATGTTAGATCCTCCTCTTCCTTGGAACTCTGTGCAATTAACTTGTACGTATTTTTGTGTTGGTCAATATCAAATTCCACAGAACATATCTGCTCATGCCTGTGGATAATATGTTTTTTTCTGCTCTTATTTTATCAAGACAATCTTCCTGCCCAAACATGATTTCCCCATGTTTTTCAAACTTGAACTGAGCACCTTTTATTTCCTGGAAAAGAAAAATGTTATTGTTCTTGTACAGCTTTTAGCTAGTACTACTCAACTACTCATCAAGTAGTGTTGTTCCTTTTCTCACAAGGTAGATGGCCTTAGGTCTTAGTACACGTTTGACACCAAAGATGGCACTGGTTTTTCCTGATTTAGCTGTGCACATATGTCTAGACAAGAACGCCTTGATAAATAGAGAAGTAAGCAGCAATAATAAACTGATTTTTTTAAATTTTTTTTCAAATCATAATTAATTCACACAGGGGTATAAACACAGAAAGGCAGGACGTGGGGAAGGGAATGACACTGGAGTGTGGGTGCTCAAGGAGAATATAGATATCTTCAGAACCGGGTATCGGCTGAGTGAAAGTTCAGGGGACAAGTCACTATGACTCTGCCTATGACTCACTTATCCTTATCTAAGTTGGTATTGTCTGCCAAGGCTACCGATTTACAAGGTCCATGACTACTCAGGCTTGTAAATTTCCACAAAAGCTGCCTGTTTACATTAGCTTGTAGCCATCTGTTTCAATGTTCTTCCACTGAGACCCAAGACTTGGTGTTAGTATACATGTATGACAGGCCCACTGCTGATTTTAGGCCTATGGCTGATTTTAGGCCTACAGTGTGTAAGCAGGGCTGCCCCTGACAACTCCTCCCTTCTCTAAGTATAGAAGGGCTGTGGCAATTCTAAACTTGCGAAGGCGGGGATAGAGGCCTGACCTCCAGTATTTGAAGGGGACCTTGTAATGGCTCCAGTCCCCCTGTCGTTGTCCAGTGAGGCATGAGGGCCGTAGCCGTCCCGATGTCTTTTTCCTGGAGAAAGGATACTTTTGACATCAACCCCTATGCAGTCAGGCTTGAATAGACTGATTTTAACAATACATTTTATAGTCATTCTGTGATTGTGATTCTTTGCTCTTGAAAGGGTCAATGGCCAGTATTTTAGACCATGGTTGATCACAGATAAGAAAACTTCAGTGAAGGAGGGAAGATGGCATTGGTCTGTATTTCTTGTCCATTTTACACTGATAACTAGTATGTCAATCAAATACATTTAAACTGTTTTTTTTTATCTTCTACTATGCCTTGTTTAAATATCATATATTGGTTCTCTAAGGGACGCTTAGTGGTCTAATGTATGAAACATAGGAAAACACCATAAAAAGAAAGCAAATTACAGATGGGATGATGGGGTAATAGAATCCTGACAGCCTAAAATTTTTCACACCAATTCTGCCCAAGTGGACAGGAGCTATGGAGGTGAGATTGCATTTACTAGAGGCTCCTTGGGCAACAGTGAGTGATAGTAGGCCTGTTGTTGGCTAGTCATTGTATTGAGAAAAGTGAGATTCAGACTCCAGTGCTAACACCTCTTCATAGTTCTTGGTGGCAATAGCTTTCTACTATGAAAATCTGCAGCATGTTGGGTTAGGGGTTGGGGTGGGAACTGTATGCATATGCATCACATGCTTCAGTTGAATTGCAGACAATTTGAAAACCATCAGATGTACAAAGAAAAACCACTCATCTTTCTAACACAATAAAATGAAGACACAGAGACAGTGATAATATTCTGGATAATGAAAGCAAATCCTCAATGATTGAAACTTTGATCTGTATGGTCACATCTCCTTAAGCCTCCCACAAAAGACTCTCAGATATGGCATTGATAAGGAAACAAAAATATCATGAAATGTTATAAAAATAATGGATGCTATGGAATAAGTTGTGTTTCTCTAAAACATAGGAGAAACACCACAAGGAAAGAAAATTAGACAACAAATGTTGGTGTCTTCCAAATAAATACAAATGTAAGTAACTACCACCTTAGCCAATAAGATCATATCTGGTATCATGACCATAGTCTGTGCCATGAATGTCAAAGATTAGACCAATATAGCAGTTGCTGTAGTAGTTCGTTGTGTCAGAGACTGAGAATAGACTTTCTATTAATGATGAATTAATTTCATGAGAATGGTTATCACTCTCTTTATACTTAGGTTGAGTAAATTTGGTCATTTCTCATTCTTAATCCTTTTAAAATGTGCAAAACAGCACACTTATACTCCTGAGAACTGAGAAGTTTTAATGCCACAGATACATAATTTTAGTCACTCATTTGCTTCACCTACATACCTTAAAGTAGACTTCTAATAAGTCTAATTATGCTGAAGTCTTCAAAGCCATGACTGTGTTAGAACTTAACTGAGCTACCAAGTGCAATCTATCCTCTTGTTACATCATGCACATTTCTCTTGGTATAGATGTTGCTTCCCTTCTCAACATTTTGATCATATTTTACTTTTTGTTTATTTTAGTAAAATTGTGTTGGAAAGAGAGTGTCACTGTGTAGAGCCTCAACCCTTCAATCCATATTCAGGGACATGCATTGAATGTCATGTAGTCGTATTGACTCTGAGTTTCATAAAACACGAGAGTTAACATGTGAGAAACTTTTGAGAACAAGCTCTTCCTGCTTTACTCAATGCTCAGCTTGTAATGGTGACCAGGCCAAATAGGTATGCATGACACCATGGATCAATGCATTTTTCTACAGCTTTGAAGGTCCTGAAAATTATTCAATGAATTAAACAGTAATGAAAAGTGACTTGAACTTATGTAAATGAAAGGGAAATTTTTTTTAGCATTTTCTAAAATTGCTGGGTTTAGTTTTCAGACATTTGAAGTAGAGTAAGAATGTCTCTCTCAAAGAAGGAAAGACCACACCTTTTAAAACAGTCTGTTTTAAATTTTTATAAGTGATAGCTAATAAATAAAATTTTAAAAACAAAATGTATTGCCACATATAAATATATTTATTATGCTTATGTGAGGAAATATCTGTAGAGATGGGTAAATAAAATTTAATCACTTTGAAACTTTATTATATTTTATTGGAAACATAGTTATTTTTCTATGGAAACAAGAAATGAGCACAGTGTCCACAACTTGACCATAATGAAAGAAATTTCACCTGATTTGATGACATTCTAAATAAAACAACAACAAAAATACTCCACTTCAACTTGGGCCTGCCTATGTAGTTACAAAGTGACTGTAACCAGAATCATAAGAGACATAGTGACTGTTCAGGAGGTGAAAGTTGTACATGATCTTTGAGTGCATCAGGGAACAAATGAAGAAAGGCACTAAAATAATGAAGATCTAAATGTCAATGATATAAACAAATTATTTAATATAATGACAAAAATTTCTTCCTATCATTGAAAGAAAACAGTTGTTGGTATACCAGATCCTTCAGAAGATGAAGAAAAATCCTACCTTTGCTGGGTATACTTGTGTGTGTTCAGAGTAGTTCATAGGTGTTAGAGATCCATTTTTGTTGGACCTCAAAGGGTTGCCATGCTCTGGCTGAACCTTTCTGTATGCTGCTGTCTACTAAGTAACATTCTGCGGTTCCTCTAGGATCAAAACACCCTGACTATGGCATGGTGCGCCAAGAAGGGAATTTACACTTGACATCCTATTGCCCCCCCCCAGGGTGAGTTCCTGCTTTTTCACTTCCTGACTAATACATGGTGCCCCAGGAAGGGAATTTATACTTGACATCCTATTGCCCCCCAGTTGAGTTCCTGTTTTTTTCCTGAGTTTGTATTTTTCCTTCCCTGGCTTGGTGTATATATATTGAACCTGCTCAGTAAAAGTTTTGGCATTTTCTCATAATGGATGACCCGAGTCTGAGTATTTCTTTAATCCCCTAGGCCTACATCCAACCTCAGTACTCCAGGCAGTGCCAGAGCTGTCACATTTTGGTGATGAAGATGTGTTTTCCGTGATCAAAGGGCACCATGTATGGATGGAAAGATATCTATAGTCTATCCTAGAAAAGAATTGTGCATACATTCATAATTCACAATTAGGGGAAAAAGATTGTGTGAATTTGAAGGAGAACAAAAAGAGGTATATGGGAAGGTTTTGATGGAGGGATGAGGAGGGAAAATATTATAATTAAATTATAATCTCAAAAAATAAACAACGAAAAGAACAGTCAACATTATCACCGTTGAAACCAGCGCAGAGGATTCTCAAAAGGCTAAAAATATATGTCTTATATGACCTATCTATATCACTTCTATGTATATAGCCAGAGGCTTTGTTCCCTATTTTGGAAGTATTTGAACATTGGTATCATCCAACTCTATTGACAATGGTCAGGCATTGGAACCACACCATCTTTCTATCATTTGAATATTAAATATTGAAACTGCACAACATATACACAATGGGATTTTATTTATCTATGAAGAAAAATGAAGTTACGAGATGGCAAGATGATAGACCACAGTGGAAAGACACATCAATCCTATGCTGATTGCTCTCTTTCTTACAAGTATCCTGGCTGAGAATGGTTAGCATGGGATGTCTAACTAGGAGTGTGTACACAGAGTCATTTGATCTCCATTTCTCTGCAGCCTGTTATTAAGTTTTGTTAGGTTCTCTAGGATTTTGATTGCCTATTGATGTAGGAGGACTAGGTGTAGGTATGTGATGATCAAAATATTCATGAAAATGTTCTATAATGACTGGCAAATACATATTTATTTAAGCGCTGATGAAGTATAGTTGACTCAGGTGACCTCACAGTGGAAGAAATAGAAGCATAGGCAGTGTGTAGGGAATCAGCCTTCAACAAGCAAGGAGGTTGCTACTACCAAACCTGAATAACCCACAGCATAACCCAGAATGAGTGTTTCTGCAAAGAAATATATAGAGGGAAGAATGAAATATAACAGAAAAGAAACTATCTCCTCTATGCAACGCAGAATACTAATAGTCAGTAATAACATGACAGACAAGAAAAATGGGACATTCAAGTTTTTATTTGAAGGATTAAAAGGCAAAGTTTCAGAAGACACTGGGAATATCGAGGTCTGCTGATATTCCAAACGTCAAACAAAATAGAAAACATTGCTCTAAGTAAGAACATATGTAATAAATGTTTTATTTTAAAATTTCCGACAGAGTTTTAAACAAATCTTAATAATAACTATAATTATGTTGTTGACATAAAATTTCATATGCATGAGAAAATTATGGTTTATGTTCTGTAAAATGTGGTATCACAAAATCCTTCTATAGAAACAAACAAAAGAAGGAAAACAGTTTTGTTATGCCAATAAAGACAAACTGTCAGGGAAGCAGAGAGTGTGCTATCACAAGTGAAATAAAGTGGTGTTAGGGATCTCAAGCAGAAGCCACCATGCTAGGACAAATCTCCATTCTCTTTGGTATTCTACTGAAAATCTCTCTTTTTTAAAACCATTCTCCTCAGAATGTTTTCTGTAATGACGTGTGACTTTAGCAGGCTCCTCAGTTAATGAGGTTAACAAAATGCCTGACTTTAAAGACAAGAAGGAAAAGGAGGAAGGTTCTAATGTCGTTAGTGGGTTGAACATTTATTCAAAAAAATCAATATATTTGATTAATAGGGGAACAGGATATACAGCAGCAGCTTGTCACAGCTGGCTTACCCAGAGCCAGTTCCACAGATAAATCTCAGCATCTCGGTAATCAAGGCTAAGGTGAAGGAGCAGAGAAATTGACATGGAATAGAATTTTGCAATCACATTTCTGTTTCCTCTGAAAAGCACAGGCTTTGGGCTGACTCCTTTGGTACTCAGCTTTGAACCGGACAGGGAATGTATCTCTTTTAGAACATGGCAACGTTTTTTGTCCTCCTGACATGTGAAGGAGAAGCTGAAGAACTCTGCCTCCTGCTGGTAGACTGTTTTCACTACATGGCCTCAGTTTAGCTAAGGAGAAAACTCAGCATTTGACTTTTTATTTTTTTACAAACTGGTTCTCTATAAAACCCTAAAATTATTTCAAAATCTCCTCTGAAGGTCACTTTAGCTGCTTTTATAAGGCAAACCCATCTTTGAGCAGGGAGGACAGGAAGTTGGGGGCATAGGGGTTGAAATCTGGAAGGGGCTGAGTGCAGAGTTGAGGCGAGTTTGATCAAGATATAGTGCATGAAATTCTCAAATAATGAATGGAAATATATTTATAAAACGAAATCTGTTTCTTCTGATATTTGTTTCTGGTTAGGTGTTGTACTCTGAGATTTAGATAAATTTACTTACTAACTCTGGAATTGTGTTTTTCCTTTTGTAGATTCCTCCTGCTTTTCCCCTTCCTGATTCTTCTAACTCTGCTGCTTGCCCTGCACGATATCGATATTGAGGTTTGGAGGTGAAAAATCTCTCCTTGCTCTCGATCTTAGGAGGGAAACAGCATTCCCCACTTGGCGTATCCAGTCTTCGCCAAGATTTCTGTTGACACACTTTTAGAATAAAATATTCCGTTCTTAATGTGTCAAAACTCTTCCTGAAAAATGTACGTTGAATTTTTGTCAGTGTTTTTCCGTGATGACTGTACTCCAAGGTATTCTCATTGATTAAAATCTGATGCAGACTACAGAGTAGTTTTGCATTCCTGGATCCTTTTTTAAAAATGGATTAGTGTTAGTATTCCTAATTTTTCTCCTTATGTCAAACATCATATATTAAACATTTTTTTTCATTTTTACAAAATGTTTATGCATGGTGTCACTAATCTTGCCCTAAATATAAATTTTAATAAAACAAATTAAAGTACTGTTATCTCACCTTCATTCCATTTTACATTGTTATTTTAATCTGGTTTAACTTTCTCTCTTTCTGGATGAAGCAGCCTTCAAATGTTCATAAGAAACAGATTTCTTAGAAATTCTTCCCTCCATTTGTTGTCATCTTCTTTCTGTTTGATCTTTAAAGTACATATAATTTTAAAGGGATTTTTTTGTTTAAAAGACATGATTTTTCACTTGAGAGTTGTATTCACATTTCAGCATTTTAAAGACGTTGGTATATTTATCACCTTGCTTTCTTGGTTTGCTGATTAGAAGTGAGTTATAAATCTATTTTAAAAGCTTCGGGTGCCTTCAGTGTTCAGTCATGCTCTGTTTCTCCCCCCCCCCGAACACACACACACACACACACACACACACACACATTTTCAGAGTGATGAGTATGGTGTTTAGATGCATTTAAATTTGGGGATTTTGGGTGGGGGGTTAATTTTTCTTTATTTAGATTAGTTTAGAATACCTACTTTCTAAACTCCTCTGCGCCTCTTTAGTTTAGGCCTCTTATAAACTATGGAAAAACTATTCAATATTTTTTGTAATATTGTTTCTGCCTTATCCCAATGTTTGACACACACATATATATAGATAGATGCTATATCACTTATGAATATTTCCTTGTTTTTTATTCTAATTTTATTTCAGTGTTTATAGATTTTGTTATACTTTTGGGTCTTCACTGACATTTTTTAACTCTGTTACTTTAGCTGACATGGATGTTAAAGGCTGTTTTCTTCAGTATAATATTTTTGTAAAATGATTTACATTTTAACATAAATGTAACCAATGAACCAATCAGGAGTCTCTATTTATTTACCTTTGCTAGTTCCCAATAGCCACAGAGAAACCAAGATTTGTTTCAAGCTGTACCTCAATACTAGGCAGTTAAATAACTTATAGTAACCCCATGCTAATCTGGCTGCCTCCCCAGCCCCATCCCATGATAATTGAATATTATTATTGATCTGGATCTTTGGGCTTCATGTGTTTTGTTTTCCCCTCATGGTTTATTCTCAGAACCTCTCCTCGTAGCTCTAATCTGAATCTATCCTCCTCCTCCTTCTCCTCCTCCTCCTCCTCCTCCTCCTCCTCCTC